>NW_005358421.1:200907-203315 GCF_000412655.1 Myotis brandtii
CACGGGGCAGCGCCGGCAGGAAGAGCAGGTCCCTGGCTGGTGGTGCGAATGCCCGGAGGACAGTGCAGCCTTTTCTGGGGCCTGGTTTTGGTCCCCTCCCTTTTCCCCCTTTCTTGTCCTCCGTTCTCCTGTCCGTCAGGCTCCCCATCTACCAAGGTCCCTGCTTTTGCTAAATTTCTTTTCCTATCTTGTGGCATATCTTTGAACACTGTTTCTTGAAAAAGATTTTTGGCATGTTCGTTTCCTGTCTGGACACTTATTTTCCTGGTGTCAAAGATAGCTGGACTCTTAATTCACCCACAAGTTACTTTGTGGAAATAGAAGTAAAAGGAGACGGAATATGGAATAATTGGGGCAGGATGAACTGAGAGCAGCCCATGCCCATCTGGAGCAGACTGTGGATTACAAGGAGTCTATTTGGAGCGTCAATTGAATGATACCCTCTCCCCTGGGAACCGACCTTGAGGCCACTCCACAATGGACATTGCACTTGCTTAGACCACATTCCACTTGCTAAGACCATTATCTCTCTCCTCCGGAGTTTCCCGGAATGCAGACCTGCACAGAGAATTCTCGGCCCAGAAAAAGCCCACCCAGAGTCCTCTAAAAACCTCTGACTCCCCGTCTTTGGGTGCTGGTGCCATTTTGGGGCTCAGCCCATCTGGGTACCCAGATGACCTAATGAATTCATAATTCTTCACCCCTTTTTGGCCTCATGCGTTCCTCCTTCCCCAACCTTAACATTTCCCAGAAGGCGGACCAGGATCAGGAAAGAGACCAAGGACCTGTAGGATGTAATATTAGTGCTATTTTCTAAGGAGCAGGGCCAAACAAATAGTAGCAGGAGAAATATACTCATCTCCCTTGAAACAGATGATCTGTCATCTGGGAAATACCACTTTGCTTAGGAACGCACCCTTCGTTCCCACTTCAGCTCAGAATTAGGGCCATCCTACTTTCCCAATTTATTGAGCCAGATTCTGCCTTCCTTCCTTAGATGCCTCCCTTACTACCCACCCCATCAGTCTCAACACTTCTTTTTATAACAAATATTTTTATGTACCCTTTATTCTACTGAACTACAGTTTGTAAATAATGTAATTTACCTATATACACAATTTTTAAAAATAAAAAAATATCCTAAAGAGATAGAAAGGAATAGCAAAAGAAAGGTGATTTATTATACAATACTATATGTTTAGATATGTAAATATTTGGTCATGGCATTACAGAGGACACAATGTGGTACTCGGATGCATGCATTTCTGTAGAGACCTACCTTAAAAGTTACAGTTACAGACCTAGTTAGTTTGGTTCAGTGGATAGAGGGTAGGCCTGCGGACTGACGGGTCCTGGGTTTGATTTCTGGTCAAGGGCATATGCCCGGGTTGTGGGCTTGATCTCCTGTAGGAGGTGTGCAGGAGGCAGCCGATCAGTGATTCTCTCTCATCATTGATGTTTCTACCTCTCTCTCTCTTTCCCTTACTCACTGAAAAAAAAAAGTTACAGTTATAAAGGCAGCATGATACAGGGGCGCTATGATGGTGATTGAATACCATGAATAGACGTTCATGTGGCATGATTTTCCAAAATGATGAATAATTTTTGGCAGATTTTCTAAGAAAACAAGGTAGGATCATCCCATTATATTCATGGTAGTTGCATTTCATTCATGGTAATGGTGATTCCAGTCTCTGATCCCAGGACAATTTGAAAACCACTGGTCTAGAATGATTCCCCAGACAGAAAGACAGTAACTACCCAATGCAATTTAATAAGGAATGCCCCTGCCACACCTCAATTTCATACGTAAATAACTGAGCCCAATTCCAGAGATTCTGTTCTGGTCAGGGAGCCACTGATTGATCCCTGTGGACAAAAATGGTGTAGTGTATTAAATCTAACTCAAAGTCATCTCACAGGGTGATCTGATCATAAATTCCAAACTGGCCATGGTAGGTAGCCACACCCCAACTTCTTTTTTTTAATTTAATTTATTTTTTTATTTTTAAAATGTCTTAAATTTTGTTTTTCAGTCACAGTTTACATTCAACACCATTTTATATTAGTTTCAAATGTATAGCATAGTGGCCAGACAATCATATACTTTACACAGTGATCTTCTTTTATTTTAAGTACCCACCTGGCACCATACAGAGTTATTATAATACTAGAGGCCCGGTGCACAAAAATTTGTGCACTCAGGGGGGAGGGGGGGTCCCTCAGCCCGGCCTGTGCCCTCTCGCAGTCTGGGACCCCTCGGGAGATAATGACCTGCTGGCTTAGGCCTGCTCCCGAGTGGCAGAGGGCAGGCCCAATCCCTAGGTGCAGCCCCTGGTCAGGCTCAGAGCAGGGCCGATTGGGGAGTTGGGGTGCCGCCCCCTGTCATGCACAGAGCAGGGCGGATC
>NW_005358421.1:204065-206111 GCF_000412655.1 Myotis brandtii
CCCCACTGGGGTGCCTGGCCAGTCTGGGTGAGGGGCTGAGGGCTGTTTTCAAGCTGGTGGGTGACTGAAGCTCCCAACCTGTCCTTTTTTTCTTTTTTTTTTTTATTCTGGGCCAAGGCCTCTGGTGCTCAAAGCAGGTATCTGGTTTGTTTCGGTTCTATAATCGAAACACTGTATCATCTCCAGCTCTGAGATCCCGGCAGGCTGAAAGCTGGTTTCTGGGGTTTTGTTTAGCTTCTATATTTGTTACAATGTTTCAAACTGCCAGCTCAGAGGCCGGCAAGGCAGGCGGGGAACATTGGAGTCCTCCTTCACTGAAGCAAGCAAGCCTCATGTTCGCTTCCAGCTGCCTGGCTGCCAGCCGCCATCTTGGCTGGCAGTTAATTTGCATATCGCCCTGATTAGCCAATGGGAAGGGTAGCGGTTGTACGCTAATTACCATGTTTCTCTTTTATTAGATAGGATTACTGACCACACTCCCCATGCTGTACTCCACATCCCCATGGCTGTTTTGTAACTACCAATTAGTACTTTTTAATCCCTTCACCTTTTTTCACCTGGCATCCAGCCATCAGTCTGTTCTCTATAGCTATTAGTGTGTTTCTATTTTGTTTGTCTATTTTGTTTTTTAGATTCCTCATATAAGTGAAATTATATGGTATTTGTCTTTTTACATGACTTATTTCACTTCACATAATACCCTCTAGATCCATCCATACTGTCACAAATAGTAAAGTCTTATTTTTATGGCTGAGTAGTATTCCATGGTATATATGTACCACCACTTTTTTATCCACTTGTCTATTGAAGGGCACTTAGATTGCTTCCATATTTTGGCTATTGTAAATGATGCTGCAATAAACATAGGGGTGCATATATGTTTTCAAATTCAACAGTCCTCTTTTAATGACGTTGCCTTGCCATTGTCTTGTAAAATGTCCCACCTTTGGGTTTGTCGGGAAACTGGAAATTAAATCCAGATTCTGCCCTCCCAACTTCTTTAGTAAAATATTTATCTTTGCCTTAAGAAATCCCTGTCCATTGTTTTTGTGCCTTTAGGTTAACACACCTTTGAAATGTTAGAGTAATTCTCTTTTTCCAGACCCCTTGAAGGTGTAACCACCCTCAAGAGAGTACATAATATTATTGACTATCCTATACATTGCTTTCTTCCCACCTTCATGTAATCTTTCTTACTACCCTCCTTAATTCCAGATGTATAAAAGGAACTCATTCTCAGGGGGGAGGGGGGTCCCTCAGCCTGGCCTGTGCCCTCTCGCAGTCTGGGACCCCTCAGGAGATAACAACCTGCTGGCTTAGGCCTGCTCCCGGGTGGCAGAGGGCAGGCCCAATACCTAGGTGCAGCCCCTGGTCGGGCTCAGAGCAGGGCTGATTGGGGAGTTGGGGCGCCGCCCCCTGTCATGCACAGAGCAGGGCGGATTGGGAGGTTGCGATGCCACCCTCAGTCACGCTCAGGGTAGGGCCGATTGGTGGATTTAATGGACAGGAGCCCCAACCCCCCTGATGGGCCCTGCTCTGTGCGTGACAGGGGGTGGTGCCGCAACCTCCCCATCGACCCTGCCTTGAGTGTGACAGGGGGCGGTGCCCCAACCCCCCAATCGGCCCTACCCTGAGCGTGACTGAGGGTGGCATCGCAACCTCCCAATCCGCCGGGCTCTGTGCATGACAGGAGGCGGCGCCCCAACTCCCCAATCAGCCCTGCTCTGAGCCCTGAGGTCCTGAGTCCTGGCATTGTCACCAGTTTGACTCAAACAAAATCTTATAAAAATTCCTTACAGGTTTGGATGTTCTTATGTGGACATCCTTAAAGGATATTTCAGTTGGATTTTGAGGGAGCCAGATAAACTATCTTTGCCTTGCAACAGAAAATCTCTCAACTGGCAAGATGTTTACAAAGTCAGCTTTTCTTTCCCATGGACAGTGCTAAAAACATTGCCAATATTTGTTCCTTTTAATCCCGCTTTTCTAAACTAGCAACTCTCTTGAGTTGAAGTAACCTTTCTTCAGATTACTGTCATTGATTCA
>NW_005358421.1:206178-231088 GCF_000412655.1 Myotis brandtii
GGGAGTTGCCAATCAAATAACTGTAGCAGAGTTGAGGAGACATTCTGTTCCCCACTGGAGTAACTCCTCCAGAGTTTACTTTTCTTTTTTCCAAGTTCTTAAATTCACTTTCTCCTCCATATGCAGCCTACACCCCTAATTGTTGATCAGTGGCATTGAGCTCCAGTGTCCAATTGATGAGTGTTGTATCCAGACTGGTTCCTTTCTGAGGCCAAGGAATGCCCTCTGCCCTTAGAAGCCCCTTTATGTTTTTGTTAATTCTCACCCAAGGATATTTTTCCATTGATTTTTAGAGAGAGTGGAGGGAGGGGGAGAGAGAGAGAGAAACATCTATGTGAGAGAGACACATCGATTGGTTCGCTCCTACACACACCCCAACTGGGGCCTGAGATCTAGCCTGCAATCGTGGTATGTGTCCTTGACTGAAATCGAACTTGGGACCCTTCAGTCCATGGGCCAACACTCTATCCACTGAGCCAAACCAGCTAGGCTAGAAGCCCCTTTATTGAAGGCCCTACTGGGACTATTAAAATTGCTCACCTCCTCTAGTCAGTTTAATTGCAAACTTGCTATTTCCCCCTACTTTGATTCAACAAACTTCTATCAAGTATGAAGGACAGTGTGTAAAATGTATACAACATGCCTCCTTCTAAAGTCTTCATCGTATCACGAAGGAGACAGATATATGCAGAAGTCACAAAAATACAAAGTGGAGCCCTGGCCAGGAAGCTGAGTTGTTTGGATGACACCATCCTGATACTCCATGGTTTCAGGTTCAATCCCCGGATAGGGCACATACAAAAATCAACCAATGAGTGCACGAATAAATGGAACAAGAAATCAATGTTTCTTCCTTTCTTTCTTCTTTCTTTCTTTCTTTCTTTCTTTCTTTCTTTCTTTCTTTCTTTCTTCTCTCCTCTCTCTCTCTCTCTCTCTCTCTCTCTCTCTCTCCCTCTTCCCTCCCTCTCTTTTCCTTCCTCTCTTGCAAGTCAATACATAAAATTATTTTTAAAATGAGGTGGCTATTGGGAAGTACTATATTCCACTAAGGAAGAAACTACAGGGTTATGTGAAGGAGGGACCTTCAGCAATTTCCTGGAGGGGTAGACTTTGAACTGGGGAGGGAGGCTTCTGATAAGAAGTGGAGAGGAGAGTGAGAGCCTGGAGAATATAAAGTCCAGTTGGTTCCACCACAGTTTTTTCCCCTTTGTGAACAATTACCTTTAGATTCACAGCCTGTGTTTCTGTTCAGTCTAATCACTGCCAGCTCCAAAGCATTGCACATGCTGTGATGGACAAGCACTTACTCTGTAGTACTTGACATCCCAGAGGAGCCCTTCGGGGCCAACTGAAAGCCCCAGAAGCCAGTCAGCAGGTTACATGAACTTCAAATATTAAGGCCTTCTCCCTTCTGACTCCTCTGACTCAAAACAACCCTGCATTTGGTCTCTGGCCTGTTGACATTTACTAACATCTCTCTTCACCTTCCTTCAAGGGCTATGTTCCCCTGTGAGCCATCCTTCCCTGACTAGTCTTCCTTTATGGTAGATTAAAGCAGGCCACAAGTTCTTTGCTTCTTTTCCCATTGGAAAGTGGAGTCTGATTGCTCATTTCTTGAATCTGGACTGACCTAGTGACTTGCTTAACCAATATTTGTGACAGAAGTGACATTCTGGCACCTCTTGGACCTTCCACCTAGGACTCTGGAATAATCCCTCTGGGAGTCCTGAACTACCAAATAGGTCCAGCTACTCTTAGATTGTCATGCTGAAGAGAACACATATAGGTGCTTCAGTTAACAATCTCAGCTGAGCTCAGCTTTCCAACCATCCCCATCAGGGCACCAGACATGTGAACAAAGCTGTCTTGGGCCCTCCAGACCAGGCCATCTACCACTTCAGTACAACCAAGTAATTTTCATCAATGAACATGGAACAAAAGAATCACCTAGCTGAACCCTGCCTAAATGTAAGTGAAACCAATGACACATAAAATCGTGAGAAACATAGTAAAACTAGAGGCCCAGTGCACAGGTTCATGCACATTGAAATGAAATTAATTAGAAGAAATATTTTAGATGCCAGGGAGGGACCATGGGATGTTGGCTCCAGGGCATGTCCAGCCCATCTCGTCCAGTCCAATCAGCCAGACCCCAGCAACAAGCTAACCTACCGGTCAGAGCACCTACCTCCTGGTGGTCAGTGTGCATCATAGTGACTGGTCGAACAGTCGAACAAACAGTCGGACACTTAGCATATTAGGCTTTTATTATAAAGGACTAGAGGTCTGGTACATGAAATTCGTGCATGGGGGGGTGGGGGTTAGCCCGGCCTGCACCCTCTCCAATCTGGGACCCCTCAGGGGATGTCCAACTGCAGTTTTAGGCCCCACTGTGGGATTGGACCTAAACCGGCAGTCAGACATCCCTCTCACAATCCAAGACCATTGGCTCCTAACAGCTCGCCTGCCTCCTTGCCTGATTGCCCCTAACTGCTTCTGCCTGCCAGTCTGATTGTCCCCTAACCACTCCTCTGCTGGCCTGATCGACACCTAACTGCTCCCCTGCCAGGCCTGATCGCCCACAACTGCCCTCCCCTGCCATGACCTGCCTCCTCCGCCAGGACCGGCCTCTTCCATGCTGCACAGAGCTGCGGGATCCCCTAGGCTTCATTGTGCAGAGCGGCCACCAGGCCCCACCTCCACTGTGAACTCAGCCATCTTGTGACAGCCATCTTGTGATAACATGAGGGAGTGATGCCACCTAGGCTATTATTAGTATAGATGATTGTTATTTGAAGTCACTACATTTTGGGACAGTCTGCTATGCAGCATTAGATAACTGGCATAGCACACCTGCAACATTTAACGCTAGGTTACATCAGATTACATTATTGTCATCCTATTCTCCTTAAACCTTTTATATATTTTTAAAAATATAATAACGTGAGGGAGTGATGCCACCTAGGCTATTATTAGTATAGATGATTGTTATTTGAAGTCACTACATTTTGGGACAGTCTGCTATGCAGCATTAGATAACTGGCATAGCACACCTGCAACGTTTAACGCTAGGTTACATCAGATTACATTATTGTCATCCTATTCTCCTTAAACCTTTTATATATTTTTAAAAATATATTTTTATTGATTTCAGAGAGAAGAGGGAGAGGGAGAGAGAAATAGAAACATCAATGATAAGAGAGAATCATTAATCAGCTGCCTCCTGCATGCCTCCCACTGGGGATTGAACCCACAACCCAAGAATGTGCCCTAACTGGGTATTGAACCATGACCTCCTGGCTCATAGGTCAACACTCAACCACTGAGCCATACCAGGGGCTCTCCTTAAACCTTTTAAATCACCTAATTCCTAACACATTGGTACTCTGCAATAGTTCCATGTAGTGAAATGCTCATTTTGGGAGGGGGCTAGCTGAGATAAATGCCAACTTATATGGCAAATGTATCTGGAAACTCATATCTATGAAATTAATTGCACTCCCTCCTACACATACCCTGACCAGGGCCCAGGCCGGGACGGAGCCTGCAACTAATGTACGTGCCCTTGACTGGAATCAAACCCAGGACCCTTTGGTCCGCAGGCCAATGCTCTATCCACTAAGCCAAACCAGCTAGGGCTGAGCCACCTTTCTTTTCTTTTTTTTAACATATATTTTTATTGACTTTTTTTACAGAGAGAGGACGGGAGAGGGATAAAGAGATAGAAACATCAATGAGAGAAACATCATCAATTGGCTACCTCCCGCACACCCCACACAGAGGATTAGGCTGCAACCTGGGCATGTGCCCTGACCGGGAATCGAACCAGTGGCCTCTTGGTTCCTGGCTCAATGCTCAACCGCTGAGCCACACAGGTCGGGCGGAGCTACCTTTCTTATGCACACTCTGGAGGCTACTGTGAGACCTGCTGGACCTGTGCAGTCATTTAGGTGATGAGGGCTGGCATTGTTACTTTAGCTTTTGGCAAATTCATAAAGAGAAAGTGAAACTATCTGGTCTATAGAGGAGGGATTAGAATACGTATTACAATCAGATAATCTCTTAGTACTGCCTCTTGTGAGGGCCTGAAGAGTTCCATGCTGTGGACTGGTGGTCCTGGAGGCTCTAAACACTCACCAAACTGTAGCCTGATCCCTGGATTGCCATGATTCCCCTGTCTGTGTGAATGGTTTCGTTCCAATTCCTGATTCTTACTGTACTTCCCTTCTGGGTCCAAGTTACTATCCTGAATCTCAGTCCACTTGGCGAAGGACCCAAATGTCAAATGGCCTATATCTGGTCCCTCTCACTCAAGAGTGGATGATTGACCAGGGTCCTTTTTCAAATCAGAGACTTCCTCCTCTCTTCTCACTCCACTCCCAATTTTAAAACTAAATAATGAAGCCAGAGACCTCTACAACTAAGTGCTCCCATCTGTATACTTTTGGATTCTTGGCTGTCAGCTTCACCTGGGATGGAGCCATGTCCTCTTGGACACTATGATTTGGCTTTCTGTCACCTCTTTGGATTGAAGAAATAAGAGAAGGCTCAGGAGAGTGTGCTATACCTGGAGCCAGGGGAGGAGAAATGTTTAGAGTAAGAGCCAGTTTTCAAGCCAGTCAATTCCTGCAGAAACATGAGTAAGAATGAGAATGGCCTTACCTGATTTGATTGGTGAGAAGTAGGTATAATAACGATGACAAAGGATGGTTTCAATAGTGTGTTGGAGACAGAAGTCAAATTACAGGGAATTTTAAATACTTTTTATAATAAACTCAAACAAGAATGATTCAATCATGGGAAAATCTTTATTTAAGCCTATCTTTGCATACAAATCATAAAAATATGTTCACAGTTCACCCTAAACACTCAATTCTTTTTTTTTAAGAATAGTTTATTGATTTTTAGAGAGGAAGGGGGAGGGAGAGAGATAGAAACAAAAATGCCAGAGCACAATATCTATTGGCTGCCTCCTGTATGCTGCCTACCAGGAATCAAGCCTAACACCCAGGCATGTGTCCTTGACCAGGGAATTGAACCAACAACCTCCTGGTGCATTGAATGAAGTCCAACCAACTGAGCCACACCAGCCAGGGCAAGACTCAATTCTTATAGTTTCTCAATGCTTCCAATGTCCTTCTTCCCTGTGTTCTTAGATCTTTCTTCTCTTTTCTCTTAAAAATCCTACTTACCCTTCCTCATTTTCAACTATGCTCCTAAATAGATATAGAAAATAACCTTAATAAAATAATAATATCTAAAACAATAACAACAAACATTTCAAGTACTCCTCAGGCCAGGATGAATAGAGGTACAATGAGGCTCCTTCTTCTCAACCTTAGGAGTATGAGATTCTTAATGAACAATGCCAGCAGAAGATTGATCTATGCAAAGAACTTGCCCTTTGTCCTAAGCCGCTCAGGGGTGAGAAATGGAAATATCATACAGAAAAGATTTAGGGGGATTGTGGAGGGAGGTAATATACAATCATTAAGTGAAAGCCATTGTCTTCAGAAAGGCTCCAGAGAAGAAAGACGGTTGGCCACAGCAGCAGAATTCTCTGAAGAACCGCTGGAATTCTAACTTCCCCTTTGCTATGGAGACACAGAGCACTACATTCCCCACTTGCTTCCTTTCTCTATCAGGAATGCCTTCCTCCTTTTCCGACTGGTGAACCAGGCAGCCTTCAAGATCCAGTTCCAACTACACCCATCTGATGATGCTGCCTCCTGTAACAGAAGCCTTCCCTGGAAACATTTCACTCTTCCATCCTCTGGGCTCTCATAGGCTAAGTGTGTATGAGAGATGTGAGGGAAGTGTTCACACTTCTAAGTCCACTGAAAAACTAGTATTTGTTTACAAGTCTGTATGCTGGTCAGGAGCTCTCTGACCTCTGTGTCCTTAGTGTCTCATATAGTTCCTGACATATAGTAAGGAATAAATAACTGTGAGGGAGAAAGGAGGAGAGAAAGGAAGAAGAAGAAAAAGGAAGGAAGAGCAGGTTGGAGAAAGTGAGAGAGAAAGCATCTGACTCAATGTTCCCTGCCAAGAAAAAGGGAAACGGATTCAAAAAAGTCTGGAGGAAAGGCACAGAACAGAGGAAAACCAATTTCCCATGTCTTCTCTGCCTCTCACTCTTCTCCCTACCACTTCCTCCCACAACCTCATACGACACTGTCCTCCTTTCATTCCTAATCCCTCAATTGACTCCAAAGGGAAGGAAAGAAGCCAGTTAAGCTTCTGACTTCTTCTACCCCCATTCCCCTCAAACCCCTTTCCACCGTGGCGCCTCCCCACTTTGCCTCTTTCCTCCTCGTCTTCCCCACATGCAGCACTCCCACCTTAGTGCCCTGGCATCTCACCCCTGTGCTGTGCCAGGTCCAGATGGGAACTTCTGCCTCAGATTAAATACCAAGAGGCTCTAGGGGCAGCCTGTGGTGTCTGGACTGAGGAGACTCTAGATTGGGCCTACAAGTCACCTGAGAAACAATATTGTCAAAGGGTTCAGGTGACCCAGGGATTGGAGAGTAGAGAGGAGCAAAAACTGGAAAGGGGAAGGACTCAACAATTACAGTCCTCCCTGCCCCATGCCCCCCGACTCCTCAAACTCATTCATGGATGGCCTTTAAATGATTTGCTCCTTGTTCCATGGGTCAGAATCATCATTTTCCCAGCTGTCCTCTCATAGCCCCTATACCATGGCTACTGGAGCTTCTTGACTGTCTTCAAGCTAGATGTGCTTTTCCCACTAGAAATAGTACCAGGATCCCCAAACCTTGTATAGTTGCTTCTGGGTCTCCTCTCCTTACCTAGACATTCAGGTGCTCCCCTTCCTCAACGCCCTTTCCCTGGCAATTCTGGAGCCACCTTTTCTTCCATGAAGATCATATATTCAAAAGCAGTTTATGAGTTGTAAAGCACTGTACTAGAATAAAATACTATCCCGAAAAAAAGACTTCTCTTTGTCTTCCCTTCATCTCTGTCCTTCTCTCATGATATATCTTATCCCTTCCTCCCCCATCCACTGCTGCTGCTCCACACTCACCCGGCAGGTTTGGTTTGGTGCCCTGTGGGACCTAAACCGATGTGCTGCACAGTGGGCCGAGTCAGGATGCAGGCAGGCATCTCAGCCCGCGGCCTTGGCAGAGTTCCCAGGCAGAGCCATCGGCCCAGGCCCGGACAGTACGCATGGATAAGGTGGGAGAGGGCGTAAGTAAGGTGGCTGTAGCCCCCCAGCACCAGGAACTCTCCCTGCAGCACAGCCCCTGCAGCTCCCACATGGGGGGAGGGCAGAGGTACCAGGTGAGTCCAGCTATCAGTCTTTGGGTCATAGGCTTCAAAGCTCAGCAGGTCCCCAGTCTCATCTAACCCACCTGCTACATACAACCGCCCACCCAGAGCAGCCATGACATGGCCAGCTCGAGCTACCCCCATAGGGCTCAGAAATGTCCCTGGTTTCTCAAGTTTAGGGTCATAGTGCAGTAATGAGGCCAGGCATTGGCTATTCCCGTTGCAGCCACCGCTTATGTACAATCGGCCCTCCAAAATAGCAGCTGCATGGGCAAAGCGTGGTGCTGGAAGTGCAGGTGCTGGCCTAAGGGAGAACAGAGCACATGATCAGGCAACAATCATCCTTGACTCTCCTCCTCCAAGTCTCCTAGTCTCTCCCTGATGCCTAGAAACTCTCCCCCACGCCCCACCCCTCACCCCCTCTTTCCCTGCTCACCTCCAGACGTTGAGCTCGGGGTCATAGGTCTCCACAGAGTTTAGGGCAACACCATTGGCTCGTCCACCCAGGGCATAAAGTAGTCCATCCAGTGCCACCAGAGGGAAAAAACTCCGAGCCTGGCGCAAAGGTGCCATCTCCTTCCAGTCCTCTTGGCTGGGGTCCCACCTGGACACAGTGTGACAAGAGACAGGAAGAGTGAGTGTGGGAGTCTGTGGTTGGCTGGGCCAGCAATTTCCCTCAGCTGCCCACCTTCGGGTCTGACGTTCTTGGGGGGTGCATACCTGAGAGTAGAAGCCAAGGTGTTGGCGTGGCTGTAGTAATCCTGTCCCCCACACACGTAGATTTCACTTCCTGCCAGGCTCACGGCCCCATGCCGGAAGCGTCCTGGGGCAGGCAGGGCAGGCAGCCGGCCCCACTCCACAGTTCGGACCAGTCCCATGCCGCAGCGGAAGGCCCGGGCCCACCACACTCCTCGGGATGGCTCTTTTATGGCCATGTCTGATCTGAGCCCGTCTCCACCTATCACTACCAAAGCCTGGTCAGGTTCCCTCCGCCTCTCTTGACCTGGAATCTCCGACTCCACTATCAGTTGATACAGCAAGTCTGGGGGCAGGGGTGGAGGCAGCCCAGCTGCCCGTACTCTCCGAAGCTCCTTGGTGGACATCCGGCCGAAGCGGACACATTGAAGCAGGGCCTTGGCCTCTGACTCCTGGGTCTCAGGGTTGGCTGCGAGCCAACATCGTGCAGCCGCAAAGGCCTCAAACTCCTCCTGCAAGTGTAGTTCATCATTTTCCAGGAGTTGAGCCAGGCAGGCAGCCGGTAAAGAAGGGAAAGTGGGGCACAAGGTCACAGCGGGCAGGTGGGTGAGGAGGTAATTACGGGCTTTGCTCCAGAGCCTCTCCAATCCGGGGACTTCAGCCATGGGGAAGAGGGCCAGGCAACGGGCAGGGCTGAGGCCGCGTGCCAAGGCTGTCTCGCACAGAGCTAGGCAGGAAGAGCTCTGGTACTGCAGGGCAGCCTGGGCAGCTCTCAGCAGTCCTGGCCATCTTGCCTGCACAACCCCAGAGTAGGCAAAAGAGACGAGGAGTCGCAGGTCCTGGGCAGAGATGATGTGTAGAGACACCTGTGTGCCCTGGGATTCCCTCATCCCACTCAGGAGCATGGCCCCAAAGAACTCGCTGCCACAGGCCAGGGCTGCTCGGTGCACTGCAAGAGGGAGAAGAAGTAGATGGGGATCCAGTTTTGCAAACTGCTAGGTACTATCCCAACTTCACAGCCTCAACTTTGAACCAACCACCCAAGACCAACGGCCAAACTGTGATGTGTATCAGAATACCATGGGGTACTTGTTAAAATGCAGGTTTCAGGACCCTGCCTCTGGAGATGCTGATTCAGAAGATCTGAATGGAGTTCCTAGAATTTTGTATCTTAACATTTTCAAGCACCTTGCATGACTCTCATGTTAGTGGCCTGAAGATACTTCGGTAAACATTGCTTTAGTCTTTTTGATCCGGGTCAATTAGAAAAAGTCTTGATAGATCAAGTCGAGAAGATGCTTTAGACAGCATTTGCTAACAGGGGGCACAAAATAAACTCAAAGACCAATGTGCAACTTGTATAGGTCTCTATATTGTGTACAGAATAAAATTCTTTCCTTGACAATTGTAAGAGCCACTGACATCAGCCATTCTGTTAGTCAGGTTTTACTCAGAAAGTGGTATGACACTCAGGAATGGCTATGAGCCAACCTACTCAGACTGCCATCTCCTCTTGCCCAAGATTTAGTGCTTAAGATTTCCCATGTGTTCTAGCTTTCTTCTGCATACCCCTACTATGCATCTCGGTATTATTTATGGAATCATAAAATTTTAAACTGGAAACCTTCAAAATCATCTAATTAAATTGCTCCCTTTAAGGTAAGAAAATGAGCAAAAAGAAGGGATTTATTTTCTATTGCCATGCAGTGGCTTTCTGGGCAGATCATCATCCACTGTCACTGATGCCAGGCTGCTGTGAGCATACCTGTGTATCGATACCCTGCTTCTCTGCATGGCCCTCATAACACTGGAACTGTCCTGTTAACAGATGCTGTTAAACAACTAGATCTCATATGCTTCCTAACATAACTCAACTTGAGGTTCTTGGCATCACCTATGGAGTATTCTGACTGATATATTGAACCTGAATCTAATCAAGACTTTAGCTCTAAATTCAAATTTATAAGAATTTGAGAGGCTAAGGGAAAAAATTAAAACCGTGAGGGTCCTGGTGGTTGTGGCTCAGTTGGTTGAGCATTGTCTTGTGGAGCAAAAGGTCGCTGGTTTGATTCCCGGTCAGGCACATGCCCAGGTTGCAGGTTCGATCTCTGGTTGGGCACGTTCAGGAGGCAGCTGATTGATGTTTCTCTCTCACATCCATGTTTCTCTCTCTCTCTCTCTCAAATCAATAAAAATATTTTAAAAAATTTTAAAAACATGAAGGAAAACACATACAAACCTAGAAAATGGAACATTCTATAGGATAACTAATCTTATTTTTTTAATGAGTCAAGTCATAAAAAGGGAAGGAGGACTATGCAAGAGGAAAGGAACCTTAAGAGATGTACATCTGAGTATATAGCACAGTCCTTGTTTGGCTCCTTTTAGTACTGAGCAAACCAGTACTAAAAGATATTTTTTGGACAAGTAGGAAAATTTCAATGTGGATTAGGTGATATTAAGGAATTGTTGTTAATTTTGTTAGATTTGAAAAAGGTATTGTGGTTAGCCCTAGCTGGTTTGGCTCAGTGGATAGAGCGTTGGTCTGCAGACTGAGGGGTCCCGGGTTCAATTCTGGCCAAGGGCACATGCCTGGGCACATGCGGGCTTGATCCCCAATGGGGGATGTGCTGGAGGCAGCCGATCAATGATTCTCTCTCATCATTGATGTTTCTCTCTCTCTCTCTCTCTCTCTCTCTCTCTCCCTTCCTCTAAAGATATTTTTTAAAAAAGATATTGTGGTTATACTAAAAAGATATCTCTTTTGAGGAAAAACATACCAAAGTATTTATGAGTAAAATGTCACAGATTTACAAGTAAATTAAAATATTAATTGTTAAGTGTGGGTGATGGGTGTTTGGGTGTTCATCTTTTTTTTGTTTGTTTTTGTTTATTGTTAATCCTTACCCAGGGATATTTTTCCATTGAGTTTTAGAGAGAGTGGAAGGAAGGATGAGAGACAGAGATAGAGAAACGTCCATGTGACACATCGATGTGAGAGATACCACATGCCCTTGACAGGAATTGAACCTGGGACCCTTAAGTTCACGGGCCAATGCTCTATCCACTGATCCAAACCAGCTGGGGTGGACGTTCATCCTAATACAGTGGGGCCTTGACTTACAAGTGTCCTGACTAACGAGTTTTTCGAGATACGAGCCGTCTCTCGGCCGATTTTTTGCTTTGAGTTGCGAGCTAAAATTCGGGTTATGAGCCAGCTTCAGATACCCCACCGCTAGTTGGCGCAGCGAACGTCACAGTGAACGCCACAACATCAGCCCAGCATCACGTGTCTCACTCGTTCACTTTTTGATTTGACATAGGAGTAATTTGAGTTACGAGCTCCGTCACGGAATGAATTAAACTCGTAAGTCAAGGCCCCACTGTATTCTCCTTACTTTGCTATGTTTGAAATGCTTCATAATTTTTTTAAAAAAGGGGGATGGGGATGCTCCTTGAAGTCCTCTATGGCAGGTGGCACAGGGCCAAGCTCCCAGTGAAGTTTATGAACCCTAGGCTGCTTTGACCAGCTTTGCCATGTTCATCTCTCTCAAAGTTGGGGTGATGTTGCTATGGCTTTCCATTGTCTTTTTAAGCAGTCAGTAGGTAGTGGCTCAGTACTTCCCAAGTGGTAACCATCAGTGGCAGCTTTCAAATATAGTATTGCCTGAGAAAACCTGCCTTCCTCGAGGCAGGTGAACCATCTCATCTTCCATGTCACCAAACTATAGCTCAGAGTCCACTGTGAAAGAGCTCACAACCACTTGTATTCTTCTTACTCATCATTAGTCTCTAGAATTTTAAGCGACAGGCTCCCACCATTAAGCTGGAATGTCTCTTAGAGAAATGAAAACAGTGTGTAAATTCCAAACCCTAGTGGGAATTTTGTATCTATGACATTTTAAATCCCCCCATCCATGTATTCCACCTGATGTTATCAGAAATGATAACAAACACATTAGAAATCTGCTAAAGATGGAATGTTTGTGTCCCTCCAAAATTTGTATGTTGAAGCCCTAATCCCTAATATGATGATATTTGTAGGTGGGGCCTTTGGGAGGTGATTAGGGATGAGAGTGCCTCTCTACCATGTGAAACACAGTGAGAAGGTGGCTATCCGAAAACAAGGAAAAGGGCCCTAACCAGAACCTGACCATGCTAGAACCTTGATCTTGGACTTCCAGCCTCCAGAACTGTGAGAAATAAATTTATGTTGTTAAACCACCCAGTCTCTGGTATTTTGTTGTTGTTGTTATTTTTGTTACAGCAGCCCAAATTGACCAAGACAGAATGCTTTTCCTTCTGGGAATCCCAGAAGCACTGTGGGTCTCAGTCATTCCTCTAATGAGCAGTAGCTATGTGACTTTGGACACATCTTCAAGTCTGATTTCTTTATCAATAAAGAATAAGAGCTGAACTAGATCATCTCTGAACTAATCCCTTTTCATTTTAAACATGTATGCATCTGCATTCCAACTCCAGTTCCTATGTGTCTTTGGTTTGGCTGCATAGGAGGCATTCATTGCATGGCCTAATGAGAGTAGGCTGGGCTAGTGGGTGTAGGCTTGCATCCTGGTTCTCACCAGTTAACATGTCTTAGTTTAATGTTCTTTAGCTGCACCTAGGAATAATGGTACCTACCTCACTAGTTTTCAATGAGAATTAAAAGAGATAGCAAATGTAACAATTCATGGTACTCAGTGCCCCACTAAATGTTAGTAGAATCTGAACTCCACTTATTCACCCCTCCTTAGCTTTCCTGGTGATGAGCAAAGTTAACTTCAAAGTGCCATGGTCTGAGAACCTTAAGATTCTGGCAAAACAGTACCAGACCTTGCTCATTAGCTGTAGGACCACATCAGCCATGTTGTCTGATACGGTCCTACACACTTAGGTGAAAGAACACACTTAGATGAAAGGACACACCATGTACCTCTGGCTTTTCCTGTGTCCTAAATACAAGAAGGGCCTTTGGTTAATTCCTGTTTGAGGCAATCGCTTTCTGCTTGTTCTACTGGCAATGGCTGCACCTTAGCTCCAGCCAGCTGGCTGTTCATTCCTTGCTACCGGGCCCAGGAAGCCACCACGTGGAGAGTCAGTTTAAATTTGTCAGTGCTCTTAGGAAATAATTCAAGTGCGCATGCTCCACTCTCCAGTGGCTCCAGAGAGGCACCAAAGACCCCCCAGGGAAATTCTGACTGCAGCTGAGATCCAAACCACTATGGTAGGGATCAAACCACCTGCTGCTTGCACACACCATTCCGGTAGCATTTGCACCTACAGTAAGGAATGCCCCACAGGCCCTCACCCCTCAGCCTGCAGCCGCCTGCTTCCAGCTCCAAGTCACACCCGACACCCTCTTGGTATAAGAGCTCAATGCCGCGCAGGTTCTCCCTCAGCTCCTCCGCCTGGCTGGGCTGCTTTTCTTCGTCCTGGGCGCGTCCAGCCTTCTTGAGCTGCCGCTGGGCCGCGGCCTCCACGCGGGGTGCTCCCAGGGCCTTGGCTGCCACCAGCACCTGCCCCAGCGGGACGGGACTGAGCACTCCCTCATAGGCAAAGGTCAGCACGGCCTCCCAGGCCTTGGGGGCCACGTCGAGGCTGACGGGGGGTCGCGGACCAATGCCGTCCAGCAGCCTGCCTCGAAAAAGGCTGCTAACTGCAGCCAAGATCACCCGATGCACCCCGTAGACGCGCCCCGCCACTGACACCTCTTCATCCAGCAACAACCTCTGTTCCCGCAGCCGCTGTGCCTCCGCGAAAAATTGGCTCGGATGCTCCTCGCTGCGCAGCCCCTCGGGCTCCGCCGCGTCTTCCTCCTCATCGTCCTCCTCCTCTAGGGACCAGGCGGGAGAGGGGAGGTCCCCTGGGGCCACGGACCTGGGACCGGGCTCTTCCAGAGGAAAGGGGGGCAAACTGGGATCCTCGTCCGGGGTCTGAGGCCAGGGCGGGTGTCTCTGGCCGGGCGAAGGGAAGCCACGGCCATCCTTCTGGATGGGCAGGGAGACGCGCCCCCGGTCCGAGGGACGGTGTTCCGAGGCCGAGACGCTCATGGCCTACGTTCACTGGATTGCTGCAGAGGCGCGGAGGAGGGAGAGGAGGGGTCAGAGCTGACCCAGGAGGTCAGAGGAACCCCTGCCTCCAGCCTGGCGACGTCAGTGTCTCTCCCTGCTTCAAGCCATTCAAACCGCCGCCGACCCTCCTGTTTGCACCCTTCTCCCCCTCCCCTAGCCCCCGCACCAGTCCCTCCCCCGCAACCCCTCTCGCCACTCGAAGGCTCAGGCAGCCAGGCGATAGCGCGCAAGGATGGGGTTCATGAGGTGCAGCAGAGCGAGCGAGAAGCGTGCGTAAAGGTCCAGTCCCCGGGGCCGTGCCCGCCCGTCTCGCCCGAATCCCAGTCGTCACCTTCCCGAGACACCAGCGGCCGCTCGCCCTCTCACTCCAGCTTGCTCTGCTTCGGGCGGCGTGGCAGCGGGGACTCGCCCGCAACCGAGCGAGCGGCCGCATCCGCTAATTTTAGCCGGCGCTGGCAGGCGTGGGCCTGGGCTTCGGGTGTCCGAAGTCCGACACCCAATCCTCCTGGGCCCAGTCCTGAGATGACCGCCTATCCCCTTCCATCTGTAGGTCATGTCCTGCCGCTGAGCGAGGCAAACTCGGATGCCGGAGGGTGCGGGGGTTGGGTGGAGTGAGGCAGGACGGAAAGGCTGCGTTCCTCGGACCGCGCTGGGGCGGATGGGTGAAGACTGGACTGCGTTAGACCCGCGAAACGGGGGGCGAGAGGGGTGAAGCATGTTTGGGGTCATTCCTGGGTTTTGACTTGAATTTTCCCTGCACGATGAAACTGGGACCCTGGAGCGAACAGTACCGATGTGAAATGCAAACGTAACCCGGCTGTGTCCGTCGTGGGTGGAGTGGGTGGGGAAGGTGAAGGGGTTAGTGTTAGGGCTATCACCCTAGGTGACCCACCCCAGCAGGGGGTTTCCTTCAAGACCGAGGTAGGGTCCCTGGTGAGAGAGCAAAACCCAAAACCCTGTGTCTTCATAGGTGTTTGGGGTGACGACCAGATAGTGGGGACCAGAGTCCTGGACTGGATGGGCTAGGCTAGGGACACTTTAGAATTTTGTTTGTGGCAAGACACCAACAGCCACCCCATCTGCCCGGAACAATGCCCCTTTCTCACCCCGAGACTTCTAAATCCATGCAGTTGCAGATATCCTCATGGACAAGGAATTTAGAGAAGGGGCAGCATTCACCTTTCCTCTCCCGTCTACCAGGGAGGTAGGACAGGCCAAGGGCTGCTGGCGCTGGCTTCTCTGGCCAATATAAAGGCTGGTCCAGGCTGAGTAGATTCACTGGACAAGCTGACTTAATCCGGGAGTGAAGGCAGCTAGCTCCTTAAGACTCAGGTGTGAGGGGTGGTGTTTGCATGGGGCAGTGTGTGTGTGTGGGGGTGCGGAAAGGTGAATTGCTGGGGCACAGCAATCCCTGTGCTTTCATGGCTGCCCCTGCTCTCCACTTGAGGCTTCGGTACCCCCACTGACCAGGGGCTGCACTCCCCAAAATGGTTTGACAGAGAAAGGCAGCCAGCCAGATGTCCTGGCCAGAGAAAGGGTCCATAGTGACCAGCCTCTGTCCCTTGTCCCCCAGTTCAGACATTTCATGGCCTCCTGCCAGGGAGAGGCGGCCAGCACCTTGAGCCCCCGCCAGGAAGAAGGGGAACTATATTCCGGGATAAGCCAGTGGAAACATACCTGAGGTGGGTCTCTGCTTCAGCCCCACCTCCCCAAGGAGGAGGACACTGGATCCCACTCAGTTCTACGCCAACTCCCTGGTGCTGGGACTGGGCAGCTGCCTGTTTGGAGACTGTGTGGCTCTGCCACAGTGAGACACATGCCCCACAGCGAACACTGAAGACTAGTTAAACCCTCTCTTCTGGGCCATCATTTACCCTCCATTAAAGCCTTGGGACTGACATGCCCCACCCTCACAAACCTCCAGGTCTACTGGCCTTCCTCCTGGTTGCTGATGTGCTGGCTGCAGAAGGGTCTGGGCACCTCATCCTCATCTTTGCTGTCTCAGTCAGGGGCTACTGGACTGGACGGGCTAGGCAGGGACACCCTCCATTAAAGCCTTGGGACTGACATGCTCCACCCTGACAAACCTCCAGGTCTACTGGCCTTCCTCCTGGTTGCTGATGTGCTGGCTGCAGAAGGGTCTGGGCACCTCATCCTCATCTTTGCTGTCTCAGTCAGGGGCTAGCCGGGCTTCCACCTCTGCAGAGGGGCCCCACACCAAGTCACACTCCCAAGATGATGGGAGAATGTGGGGGCTGGGCCTGGCAAAGCCCTCGTGCACTTCCACTGGGTTATGGGAGTCGTGGTAGCTCAGGGTTCCCCAAAGGTTGAGGGTCTAGACAGGGGAGAGAGAACTTCGCCCAGAGTTCTCAGAGGGTATTTCTGTGGGAGGGAGGAGAGGGCTGAGGGTGACCTCAGTTTCTCCCTCACCACCCTGCCCCACCAGGTCTGCTGCATGCTCAACACCTGGGGCATTATCCTCTACCTGCTGCTGCCTTGGATCACTGCTCAGGTGGGCATAGGCGTGAGCTCAGGGCTCTGCTGGGCAGTAGGAAGGGATTATAGGATTCGCCCTGAGTGAATTAAAGGGGCCTACTCCTATCCCCACCCTAGGGCTCATGGCTCATTATCCTGCTGCCAGCTTCAGTCACTACCATCACCAGCCTGTCTATCTCGCCATCTCCACTATGGCAAAATCAAGGCTGATGTCTTACCACTCGATTATCTCAGGGCCTGTAAGGAATCGCTGAGAACACAGACTGTGTCCTGATCAGGTGACATGTACTTTTTTTTTTTTATCTCATACAGATTGGGTCCCAGACTTGACAGTTTCTTCAGGATCATTTTCACTTTTCTCAACCCAGTAGCTGTGGCTTGGCACATGGCAGGCTTCGTGGACACCCTTTTGGACCTGCTCTGAGTACTGCCCATCCCCTCCCTTAGTGCATCCTTTCTCAAGCCAGCTGGCCACCAGCCTGCATTTTTTATGACTCTAGCCTGGGCGAGTGGGAGCGGTCTGAGGACCTCAGCCTCATCTTTGCGGTCTGTCAGGGGCTAGCCGGGCTTCCACCTCTGCAGAGGGGCCCCACACCAAGCCACACTCCCAAGATGATGGGAGAATGTGGGGGCTGGGCCTGGCAAAGCCCTCGTGCACTTCCACTGGGTTATGGGAGTTGTGGTAGCTCAGAGTTCCCAAAGGTTGCGGGTCTACACAGGGGAGAGAGAACTTCGCTCAGTGTTCTCAGAGGGTATTTCTGTGGGAGGGAAGAATATCTATGTGGGTCATCACCCACAAGTTGTAGTTAATGATCAGAGTGGATTCAGATGGCATTGAAATGAGATTTTGACATTCCTCTAAGTCAGTGGTTCTCAACCTTGGCTGCACATTAGAATCACCTGGGAATCTTTTTAAAATCCTGATTTCTGGGCCTCATCCTCCGGAAATTCTGTTTCTTTGTTACTAATGTTGTGGCCCCACCCCATAACAAAGAAACAGAATTTCCAGAGGATGAGGCCCAGAAATCAGGATTTTAAAAAGATTCCCAGGTGATTCTAATGTGCAGCCAAGGTTGAGAACCACTGCTCTACCTGCTGCTGCCTTGGATCACTGCTCAGGTGGGCATAGGCGTGAGTGCAGGGCTCTGCTGGGCAGTAGGAAGGGATTACAGGATTCGCCCTGAGTGAATTAAAGGGGCCCACTCCTATCCCCACCCAGGGCTCACGGCTCATTATCCTGCTGTCAGCTTCAGTCACTACCATCACCAGCCTGTCTATCTCGCCATCTCCACTATGGCAGAATCAAGGCTGATGTCTTACCACTTGGTTATCTCAGGGCCTGTAAGGAATCGCTGAGACCACAGACTGTGTCCTGATCAGGTGACAGGTACTTTTTTTTATCTCATATGAATTGGGTCCCAGACTTGACAGTTCCTTCAGGATCATTTTTACTTTTCTCAACCCAGTAGCTGTGGCTTTGCACATGGCAGGCTTCGTGGACATCCTTTTAGACCTGCTCTGAGTACTGCCCATCCCCTCCCTTGGTGCACTTTCTCAAGCCAGCTGACTACCAGCCTGCATTTTTTATGACTCTAGCCTGGGCGAGTCATTTTAAGAATCAGATGGAGGCATCAAATTGGTCAGTTAAGTCTCTATGACCACAACCTCTGTGTTCTGCACTTCTAGAAGTATCAGGTGCAGCTGTGACACATGGATCCCGAAAATGAGTTGCAGGTGGTGGGCATGGTGACTGTGACCACCTTTCTGGGCATGGGAGTCTAAGGCAAGCGCTGGAATTAAAGTCGGGGAGGGGCATGGGGAGAAGGCTGAGGGGATGGCTTTGAGATCTGCACAGATCTGGGAGGGGCCAAATGTGAGGAGATGTACGTTTGTATGTATGTGTGTGTGTAGCTGGCAGAGCAGATTTCCAGGGGCCCAGATCTGAAACTGGACAGTTTTGCTGGAAAACTCCTCATGTCAGTTCTTCAAGGGGAAAGTAGGACTCATTCTTCCCAGATCTGAAACTGGACAGTTTTGCTGGAAGAAACTCCTCATCATGTCAGTTCTTCAAGGGGAAAGTAGGACTCATTCTGAGGATCTGTTGGGATGAGCACCAGATAAGACTACCAGATGAGAAATTCTGTTTCTTGCTTCCAGATACTTATAATCTTGAGATTCACCCCCCTGGAATGCGAAGGGACACTGCTGTTTGAGGCAAGAAGAAAAAGGACTCCCATTGAGCCACACTCATGGAAAAGACTGGTGGGAAAGGAGGGGAGAGTGAAGATGGGACAAAGAAAGAAAGGAGATGAAGTAGATTGTTACTCCTTTCCTTCCTCTCACATTTCTCCTTTTTTTTTCTTCACTTGTGGTATTTCAGGTCCAAATTATCTTCTTCCTTATCCTCCTCTATCAGCTACCAGCTTGCAACATTCCTCCCACAAACCCCAGCCACTGGCTTCTTTGGGTACCAAGGTGAGATAGTGGGAAGATGGCTGAGAAATGAGAAATGCACTAAAGGGAACGAATGTCTCCCCTTGGAGCAGGGACCTCATTAGCCCAAACCTCTTCAGAAAAGACCCCTTGACTTCTGATTCTGTATTCAATTTGCAAACTGACCATCAGACCACTCGAAGCCTGTAAGTTCCTAGGCTGGCTAGTTTGCAAAATCCCCTTATTCTTCCCACCATCACCTAAGTTACTGGCACTAAACTGAGTAGAGGGGTAATAATCTTGGCTGAATGAAGGGAAGCCAGAGATACTCTTCAAAACTCCATCTTTTCTCCCTGCACTTTTATGTTGGAAGCATTTTCTTGGAAAATAATGGCATGGTCTGGAAGGCAGGTTCTTTGGTATGTTTCCCATCTTCTCCTTAGCCATGGGGTATTCATTGGGACCAATATCTCTGGGGACCTCAAGGTGAGAAGGATGTCCAGGCATAAAGCATATTCTTCCTCTTCATTAATGGTTCAACTTTTGTTATCAAAACCCTGCGCCAGCTCTCCCCAAAGGAACCCTCTTTGTCATCATGTGGACCACACTTTCTTACCTCCATCGGTAAGGCCTCCACTCCTGCCTTCTATCCAGAATAACCTAGTGTCCTGGTTTCTGCCTCTCTGAGGTGCTAGGGTATAAGTGATGAAAAGAGAAAGAGCGCCGTCCTACTCAGTGAGCCTGACCAACACGAGGACCATGTCAAGAACTTCCGGTGAGGGAGTCTCTAGACCAGGGTTTGAAAACTGATAGCCTCTGAATTGGATCCTGCCTTCAAATGAATTTGGTTCAGATTGCACAGCATTTACAATTAAAAAAAAATTAATTGGCAACATTTCACATGCAGCTTGTAGTCTTGGGCCTCTATCACATATGACATACTTACCTGGTGCCAGGGAGCTTGCTGTCCCATGGGACAGGGCAGGTGCTCTCCAGCCCTGGTGATTTTGTGTAGGTCTTCACAAGAACATGAACCTTGTAATCTGTGGGAATGTGGTCTTGGTAAGAGAAGAAAGGACTCTCAGTGGGAGGGGACTAAGTACAGGGAAGAAAAAGGGGTGGGGAGATCAACAGGTCAGCGAGTGAGTTCAGAGAACTCAGAGAGTAGTGAGGGTTGGTAGAAGGATGCTTTAAGGAAGGGACAGTCACAGCCTACATTTCTGCCTCCCCCCCTTAGGAGCCCAAGGCATTCAAGGTTCTAAGAATTGTCAACTGGCGAAATGACTGGAAGATTCATTCATTCTATATAGTCATATCTAATGCCAGGCTATGTTCTAGGGCCCAAAGCCTCATGCAAGTCACCCTGCCGAACTGCATCACTTTTTTGTTACCTTGTGCCCAATGTCACCCTGTCTCCTTCTTCCCTCGTTGCCTCTCCTTTCACATCACAGACTTGGGTCAGCTGAAGCCCAATGTACTAGTCTTGGAATAAAAGCAAAATTGGCAGGAGGTGCTGATATCTGCTGTGGAAGACTGTGTTGGCATGTTATAGCAAGTGGAGGGTGGAGGGCATAGGGAGGTGAAGATGGGCTTAGAAATGGTCAGGAACCAGGGGAAGAGGAAATGTAATCATGGTGAAGCCCCATTCCCTCCAGCTGCCAAGCAGTACCTGTGTCCCTAAGGGGAGCTCCCCTCTCTTTAGCTCTTATTCCTAATCTCTTTTTCCCAATAAAGAACTTTGACTACAACTATGATGTCTGCCTCTTAAGGATGCCACATGGATTAAGCCTGGCTATCCAACATCATCAAAGTCTGTCAAAAAGGGATGGGCCTAAGCAAAGGATAAGGTATCAAAATTGGTGTAGAAATTGGCTGTCAAAGACAGTGTGATGGGAGGTAAGTGTACTTCTTTAGTTATCAAGACGAGTCCTAGGTAACACAATGTGAGAAAAATGAACTTTGCTTTGGAGTTCCTACCTGTTATAGTAAGTTCTCCTGAAACCTTAGGAATGGGGGAAAGCTTTAAAGTTACCTCCTAAATTCAGGTGGCAGGAATGTGGATGAAAAAATATAGTAGCAGGGTGAGGGTGAGCTGGAGTGTGATCAGCTATGACCCAATACCAGAACAGGGCTTCTGAAAGTACTCCAATTCTAATAATAGTGTACATCTATACTCAATCTTAGCCAAAGGCAGAGAAGCAATTAATAATAGCACACATTTAAATAGCTTACACTTGGGTAATTGATTGGGTGGGCTCCAGGAAGGATGCAACAAAACATTTTTTGTTATACCCCTACCTTTTGCAGTAAATCCAAGGTTTCTGGATACCACAGGAATGGATTTTCAGAAGGGAGAGGAGACCAATTCTAAAACAGATCCTGTTTTAGGGGAAATAGAGTTGGGGAGTGAGGAAGAGAAGAGCAAGGAATCCAGTAAAGTGAACACAAAAAGGAATGTGAAAGAAGCTACATGACATTTCTCTGGCATAGCAACAGCTTTCTTCTTGGAGAGGGAAGGTCTGATATTGAGTTGAGGGCAATTGCTAAGCTGGATAAGGAATGTGTCTTATTCTTGTCCTCTCTCTTCTTGGGTAGTATTTTTACACTGGCAGCCTCAAATCCCATTCCAGTCCAAGCAGGGCCAGTGGACAGGGGACATGTACTGGTTCAGTGATGATAGAGGTAGGGATTCTCCCTAAAAAGCCTCAACTCTTCTGCAAGTTCCAGAGGAGAACAGGAAAGGGAGGGTAAGGATATAAAGTTGAGGGAGGACTCAAGAACAAGTTGCATGTACAAAGCACCCAATACCCGTCTCCCACTTCCGAGGCCATCACAGCTTGCTCCCTTGTCCCTAGAAGGCAGGGGGAGGTGGGAGTGGGGGTGGCTGGAGGCTACCCACCTGCTCTCTTATAGTCAGAGGGCTGACTGTGCTGATCTCCTACTTACTGGCTCCCAAGGAAAAATGCGATGCCTTGTAAGAGTTTTTGTGAGAAGTCCCCCTGAGCAGCTGGAGGAGAAACACCAGGAGTGAGCAGGACACAAAAACCCAAGGTTATGGCCTAATATACAGAAGACAGGAAGGGAAGGAGAGAGTACTGGGCCACTTGTTGCAGATGAAAGGACAGAAAAAGCTGTGAAATGTAGGCAAAATGTCCAGTTCCTCTCTTGTCTTGCCCTAGGATGCATTTGTCCTCACAAGGTTCAGGCTTGGCTTCCAACATGTGCCCACTACCTGAGCTCACAGGCAAACCTCAAGAGATGTGGTCAGAACCAACCCCCCACCCCCGACACTTCTCTTCCTCTTTCCTCCTTCTTCATAGCTAAGTACCTAAAGGAGCAAGTAAGTGTCAGATAAGCTACACTTTCATTGAATATTTTGGCAAATAAAGAGAGGGGGAGGAGGAGCCGGAATCTGATGAAACAGGACTGCAGTGGGAGTACTGGCTGAGGGAAAAGAGAAGCTGTAGAATAGGGACTGACAATGGCATTTACCTTGTCCTCTGCTTTTTCTTCCTAGCCATGTGATTGGAGTGGCACATGC
Organism: Myotis brandtii; assembly: GCF_000412655.1. Lineage (NCBI taxonomy): Eukaryota > Metazoa > Chordata > Mammalia > Chiroptera > Vespertilionidae > Myotis > Myotis brandtii. The sequence goes on from NW_005358421.1 coordinate 228,706, forward strand.
GTCTTCATGAAGTCCTATGGCAGTGTTTCCTCCGGGTGTTGCCCTCAGTCATGTGAGTCTGGGGAAATTCCCAACTGCAGGACATAGATGCTAGGATAGGGCTAGTCCAATGGCCAAACTGAGGAACAGCACCCGAACTCCCTCAGTCAGCCTGCCCTGGGGCCTGGCACCCCCCACTGCTTCGTTCCTGTTAATCAGCAGGACACACAGCCTGCAGGAGGCTCAGGAGACTAAGCTAGGAGGAGGAACCCATAATTTAGGACTCACAAAGCCATGATTTTAGTCTCTTGGCTCCACAAATGTTAAGACTATTCTTGGGAAGCCTCAACCAAGAGCCCAGTCCAGCCAAGGTGGCTCAGTGGTTGAGTGTCAACCTATGAACCAGGAGGTCACGGTTCAATTACTGGGTTCAGTCCCCGGTAGGTGGCATGCAGGTGGCAGCTGATCGATTCTCTCTCCTCATTGATGTTTCTCTTTCTCCCTCTCTGAAATCAATAAAAATACATTTAAAAAATAAAGCAAGCACCCAAAACTTGCTAAGGTAAGAATGCCCCTACTACAGTGCCAAAGGTCCTCCTTTCAAGATCTATTCTACCCCATAATATTAATAAAAAAATTACACATAAATTCCCAAGGCAAATGTTAATAACTCACTTGACTCCCAATTATAAAATTAACTGCCCAAGCCTAGAGAAGCAGAGATCATGCCTGTTCTCAAATATATTCGAGGGAAATTTATCTTCTTTCTACTTGTATCCTGAACACTCTATCTTCCATGCCAAAGTTTCTGATTTTAAACTTCATTATCTTAATGCATTTTCAACCCATTTATGTATCTCTTCTTTGTAAATAAAAGTGTTTATTACTACTTTCTACTTAGTAAGTAATCAGAAACTTACTCTTTTCCCAAGCTCATATAATCCCAATTCTTTTTTATTTTATTTTTGCCTGTCTTACTTTACAGTCCTTTGATGATCTCTTTGCTTTACTTCCCCATCAACTTATTCATCCCTCGGCAAATACTAATTGAATGGCCATTCTAAGTACTGGAAGATAATATGGCAATGAATAAAATAAGATAGTCCCCTCCTCTCATGGAGTTTCTTTTTTAAAATTTATTTCTCATTTACAGTTGACACACAATATTATATTACTTTCTGCTGTACAACATAGTGATTAGACATATACCTCGCGAAGTGATCATCCTGAGAGCTTATCTTCTAATGGGAAGAGACAAGCAATGATCATAAGTAAAACCACTAGATTAGAAGGTGATAAGTGCTATGAAGAGAAATAAAACAGGGAAGAGAGCTAGAAAGTGTTGAAGGAGTGCAATTTTAAGTAGGGTTGTCAGGAAGGCCTCACTAAAAGAAGAAGAAAAAGTTAAGCAAAGACTTAAAGACTCTGATGGAGTAAGCTACACCTGGAGAAAGAGCTTTCCAGGCAGGAGCAAGAAATATAAAGACCTTGAGGGGTGGGCACACCTTTGGTGTTGAAGAAAAACAAAAAGGCCAATATTGCTGGAGCAAAGTGAGCAAGGTGAGTAGCAGGAAGCAAGGTCAAGCAATAAGTGGGGAAGGGTGGGACCGCTCATGGAAGGTCTCAGAGACTTTAAAGGACTCTGGTTTTTACTCTAATATAGGAAAACACGGAGGGTTTCGAGTGTAAGAGTGACACAATCTGCCTTCCATATTAACACTATTCACTCTGGTTGCTGTGTTGAGAACTGACTCTAAGTGGGCAATGGTCGAAGCAGATAGACCAGCTACTGCAGTAATTCTGATTTGGTCTCGGGTCGGAGCAGTGGAAGTGAAAAGAAGTGGGATTCTGGATATAGTCTCAAGGTAAAGTCAACATGATTTGATAAACTGGAGAAGATGAGAGAGGTGTCAAAGATAATACCAAGGTGCTGTGACACAGAGTTGTTATTAACTGAAATAGGAAAGATTGCAGCAGTAAGTTGGGAGAAAAGTTCAACTTCAACATGTCAAATTTGAAATGCCATCGAAATCCAGGTGTCAATGGGTAACTAGATATTCAGGACAGAAGTCCAGGTTGGAGCTAAAAAATTGGAGTCATCCACATTAAAATGGTCTTAATATAAAAGACAGAATGAGCCCTGGCTGGTTTGGCTCAGTGAATAGAGCGTTGGCCTGCAGACTGAAGGGTCCCAGGTTCAATTCCGGTCTGGGACACATGCTGGGTTGAGGCCTCAATCCCCAGTGGAAGGCATGCAGGAGGCAGCGTATCGATGATTCTCTCTCATCATTGATGTTTCTATCTCTCTCCCTCTCCCTTCCCCTCTGAAATCAATAAAAAAATATTTTAAAAAAAGATTAACAGCCCTAACCAGTTTGGCTCAGTGGATAGAGCATTGGCCTGC
>NW_005358421.1:231257-232003 GCF_000412655.1 Myotis brandtii
CTCTGTAAAAAAAAAAAAAAAAAAAAAAAAGATTAACATTTAAAAAAAGACTGAATGAAATCACTGCAGGTATGTGTATAGAAGCGGTCCAGGGACTGAACCCTAGAGTTACTAGATTGTAGAGATCAGGAAAAACCAGCAAGTGAAACTAAGAAAGAGTAATCAGTGAGCTAGGAGGCAACAAGAGCACATGTCCTAAAGCCAAGTAAAGAAAATGTTTCAGAGGGAGTCAAATGCTGCTGACAGCTTGTGTAAGATGGAACAGAATGTGCCTTTAGATTTGTCCAAGTCATTGGTGACCGTGATAAGAACAGTCTTGGTGGAATGAACTAAATAGGGAATTGGTGGAGAGGAACTGGAGACAACTTCTAAGATTTTTACTGAAAAATGGGAAGCTACTGGAAGTGGCAATGGGGTTGAGGGGTTCATGTACTTATAAGATGAGAAAAATGATAGCATCTTTGTGTGCTGATAGGAAGATCCAGGAAAGAAAAGGAAATACTGACTGAAGAAAAGGAGAGAGAATTGTTGAGAGGCGTCCCTAAAAGCTAGAGGATGGACTGTACTGCTCAGGTGTTTGGAGAGGAGCAGGGTTTCCTAACCTTGACACCAATGGCATGTTTGCCCAGATAATTCTTTGTGTAGGGAGCTGTTCTGTGCATTGTAGGATATTTTGCAGCATCCCTGGCCACTGGCCAGTAGCACTGCCTCCCAGTTGAGAACCACTGGTATACAGCAGTGGTCGG
>NW_005358421.1:232075-250037 GCF_000412655.1 Myotis brandtii
TGGGCGCTGATTGAAACTTCGTGGCCCATGCGCAGAAGTCGGTTTTCGGAAAGGAGATAGACGAAACAAGTATACAAGACGAGTGTGAATGGGAGAGTTGGAAGGGGTCGACCTCAGCGAATGTACCTCAATCAGATTGAGGACGTTTTTGCAAAGCCCAGCTTAGGAGTACCCTAGTTAAGTTAATAACAATGTACCTACCTATATAGTTTAAGTTTAAAAAATTTGGCTCTCAAAAGAAATTTTAGTCGTTGTACTGTTGATATTTGGCTCTGTTGACTAATGAGTTTGCCAACCACTGGTATACAGTAACAGGAGGAAAAGCAGAGTATATAGGGTGTATGCACTGAGAGATGGTTAAATGTAGTGGTGGGAGCTTGTGAACATTTTCTGATTGTTTCTATTTTCCCATTAAAATAGGAACCAAAGTAAGAGTGAGAATGAGGGGAGATGTTGGAGATGCAGGGAATATTGCTAGGTAGTCTAAGGACTCACTTAAGTTTCATGGTGATGGATTTAAAATAAGACAAATCAACCTTTTGCCACTCTTTTCGGCTGCATGGGTCTAGGCGTAAAGTAGGTGAAGAGTTGACTATTACAGAGAGAGGCAAGGGAAGTGAGGTGTTTGCAACAAAGTGCTCGTAATTAAAATTTAGATGGAGGAGGGAAATGAAGACACAGAGGGGATGAGGTCAGTGGAAAGGAAGATCAATGGATTATAGGTCTTGGTGAAAGGATGAATTGTTGGTTTCAGTGCACTAAAGGGAATAAACTGGAAAGATTGGAGATAATAGTGGGAGAGTGGGATGTTTGGGAATGACTTATGAAGTGGTTGTAGGTCTAGAATATGACCAAGGGAATGAATGGCTGAAGGGGATAAGATCACCAAAGGAGCAAAAAACTGAGAGACCAGAGCATTAGAAAGTTAATCCACATGGATACTGAGATCAAGATCCATGACAGGAGTGGTATTGGCATGGTATAATCCGAATGACAAGTGTTTCAAAGTTGAAGAGTGTTATGGATAAGAGAGAATAGTCTAAAAATGGTGTAAGGAAGAATGAGAAAAACTTCACTGCCTCTAGGCCCAGTGGTACAAAGGATGTGAGAGAAAACACCACCATTGGAGGTGGTAGCAGAGGCAGAGTCCTCAGGAGAAAGCAGGGCTCAGAGCAGGAATGTAAAGGGAACATTCAGAGGAGAGGCTAAGGGTATAGGGAATTTTGTTAGTAACTGGCCATTAGTTGAAAAGAGCACAAAAGGATTCCAGAAGTTAGGAGAGGAAGGTAGATGGGGACAAAAAAGAGGGTGAAGAGTAATGGTAATTAGTGTAAAAGATGAGAGATGACTCGGTAGTTTGGGATTTCTTATGGTGAGTGACATAAACAAGATAAAGGGCATGACGGTATTAATTCTCACAAGATTTGTGTACCTGGGGCCCCCCTTCAAGCCTGCATGTAGGAGTGACAGTTTTATTCATTTTTTTATCTTTACCAGAGGATATGTTTTCATTGATTTTAGAGAGAAAGGGAGAGAAACATTGATCGGTTGCCTCCTGTACCAGGGATCGAACCAACAACCTAGGTATGTGCCCTGACAGGGAATCGAGCCTACATGTAACCTTTGTGTATAGGATGGCACTCCATACAACTGAGCCACCTGGCCAGGGCAGGGCAGTTTTATTCTTGAGTTATAAATTAGTATGCAATTGACCTGGCTCCAGGCTATTTTGAAGGAAGTCCTGAGCACCTATGTCAAAGAATTTAAATGAGACGATGAATGTAAAGCAGTTAGCACAAGGCCTGAAACTAAAATATTAGTTATGATACCACTATTAAGGGGATGTTAGAAGGGGGCCTAAGATATCCCCTCAATCTTTGCTTCAGAGTAGCAACCCCCAAGACTACGCTGCTCTGACCTTTGCCTCCTTATCCATTCACACCACCACCAACAATTTATTCAGTGCCATCTCCATATTGTTCCTCAAAAACACAAGCCAATTACCAACATACAAAACCAAAAATATTTTATTGCTGAGTCACCTTGAGGCTCAAATGATGGGGAGTCCACAGCCTGGCCAGGACTCCCATCAGGATAGAGATAATGGGCTCCACTTAGGGCACTATCTACTCTGATCCTGTTCACCTTGTCAGTCCCTCCAGGTGACTTCTACTTCATCTGTCCGATACCTGTGAAAAATAGGAAAAACTTGGTGGATGGCTATCCTTTAACATCTTCCATTCTTCTCTGCTCTCATGGTTCTGGACCCTCTGATGTGCTGATTTTTGCTATCTACTCCCTCCAAGGGGGTACTTACCTCTGCGTGACCCCAGATTCACTGAGGGGAGTCCTGTGTCCTGCCCGAAACATCTCCCAACCAGCCTGGGCTATCATGGCTCCATTGTCAATGCAGAATCTGGGAAGGAAAAAGAGATATGAAATTTGAGGTCTGAAAGTAGAAAACTACAGTAATTGGAGAAAAAAATCAAGAAAGGACAAGGACCTTTACCTCTCATCTGTGGCAAAAAGCCGGGCTCCACGTTCCTGGCACATTGTCTCCATCATTTCCTGTAGCCTCATATTACCTATGACGAGGTGGTGGGTAGGGTTAACTTAGTTTAGCCATTTCTCCAGTCTAGCTGTATGCCGCATGTGCATTTAATTAGGAAAGTGAAGTACGGGTCCTAGGGGGCAAGGATTGGGAAGCATAGGATAAGAAATAAAACTAGTAATTTCCCCAAACCCTCAGATTTAAACAATCAGGAGGAAGATGCACATGCCCAAGAATAGGAAAGAGTCCAATGATACATACACCCTACACCTCCCACGATGAGGGCCTCCTGGGAGCCACAATGTGCCATGGCCCGCTCTGTGATCTCTACCAGCATTGCAAACACAGTTTCCTGTGGGGGACAGACAAGGGGAAAACATCAGAGGGAATCCCAACTTAGCCCCAGCTTTCTGTCCCAGCTTTTTACTCCATTACCTGCAGGGAGAAACACAGATCCTCAGGAGTACACTCGCCTGTGGCCAGCATCCGCTGGGCTACATCCTATAATTAAAGGGGGAAAAAGAACTCATAAAACTCGACACCAACAAACAAACAACACAATCAAAAAGTTGGCGGAGGACCTGAAAACACACTTCTCCCACGATGACATACGAAGAGCCGATAGGTATATGAAAAGATGTTCAACCCCACTGGCAATTAGGGAAATGCAAATCAAAGCCACAATGAGATACCACCTCACACCTGTTAGAGTGGTCATTATCAACAAGACAAGCAATAACAAGTGATGGAGAGGTTGTGGAAAAAAGGGAGCCCTCATTCACTGCTGGTGGGAATGCAGACTGGTACAACCATACAACCACTATGGAAAGCAGTCTGGTGATTCCTTAAAAAATTAAGGATAGAGCTACCGTATGACCTAGCAATCCCTCTCCTGTGTATATACCCGAAAAACTCAAAATCATGTATTCACAAAGATATATGCAACCCTATGTTCATTGCAGCATTATTCATGGTGGTCAAGATATGGAAACAACCAAAGAGCAAAGAAAACTGGATAAAGAAGATGTGGTACATATACACAATGGAATACTACACAGTCATAAGAAAGAATGAAATACTGCCACGTGCAACAACATGGATGGACCTTGAGAATAGTATGCTGGACCTGGAGAGCATTATGCTAAGCGAAATAAGTCAGTTGGAGAAAGATAAATATCACATGATCTCACTCATTTGTGGAATATAATGAACAACATAAACTGATGAACAAAAACAGATCCAGAGACAGTGAAGCATCAATCAGACCGTCAAACCTCAGGCAGGGGAGGGTGGGGTTAAGGAGGAGAGACCAACCAAAGGACTTGTATGCATGCATATAAGCATAACCAATGGACACAGACACCAGGGAGGTAAGGGCATGAGCGGGGGGCGGGGGGAGCAATGGGAGGATAAGGACACATATGTAATCCCTTAATCAATAAAATTTAAAAAATAGTTTAAAAAAGATAAAAAAATAAGTCAGAAAAAGCTAAGAACTATGATTTCACTCATATGTGGGATATAAAACTGAAACTTGTGCACACAAACAGCATGTGTGGTGGTTGCCAGGGGGAGGGGAAGGGGAGGAGAGAAAAGGGTCCTAATATATGGTGACAGAAGGTTTGACCTTAGGTGCTGGGCTCACAGTGCAAAATACAGATTTTTGTAACATATAATGCCACACCTGAAACCTATATGATCATGTCGACCAATAAATTTAATTAGGAAAAAAAATGGTGGGGAAACAGATAAAACAATGAACAGTGGTCTGACAGACGCCATGAGAATAAAAATTCGTGCACTTGGAGGATCACCAGGTTTCACCACAATTCAATTGACCACACACTTTGTCCTTCATTGGCACCAAACTACAGAATGGGCAGCATTCATTCAAGGTTCAATAATTATGAATACCTGCCCTGGCACCACCCCCTACTCCTCCTGTACCCTGCTGCATTTCTCTTTATCACACTTACCATTATGCAACCCTTTATATTTTATTATTTTCCCCTCTTTCTTCCCTTTTTGTTTTGTTTCTTTATCCATCTCCTGTTAGAATGCAAGCCCTGACCACTAGGGGGCAGACGCTCCAACCGGTAGGTTAGCTTGCTGCTGGGGTCCGGCCAATGGGGACTGGGGTGAGAGGGCCAGACACACCCTGGAGCCCTCCCTGGGTCCCATCTGCCCGATCCGAACCCACTGGGCGAGATGGCTCTGATCACCCGCCAGGCTGAGGGACCACACCCGTGCATGAATCCGTGCACAAGGCCTCTAGTTCAATAAATATTTGCTGAATGAATTTATTCAGCATCAAATATGGGCCAGTACTATGCTATATGCAGGAAATACAATGGTGAGCAAAACAGATATGCTTTATTAAAAAGCATGCAAGTGCCCATCTTCTCACCTCTTCCACACTCACCTCAATGAAAGACAGGATCCCTGAGAATGAGACGTCCATTCCTTTTACAGTGTATGGCAGGTCAACTAGCTTCTTGCCTCTATGTGGGAGTACAAGAGGCACTAAGCCTGTAGTCAGCTGGTTGCTCACCCTCCAAAGCCCCTCCCAAACCTCATTAATTATATATAAGAAAATGCCAGAAGCCCCACCAGCCAGCCTCCTTCCACCTTATGGCCCCTTACCGCTTTGCCATCTGCTCAATGTTGTAGCCTGGACTTGGGTCATTGGAAATCTAGCAGATAAAAAAGACGATGCAGTCAGATATCCAGGAAGCATAAGAAGTGAATTTACTACTTTCTCCCTCCATTTCCATGGCTCCCCCAAAAGTCATCCACATCTTATGTTCTCTGCAGCCCAATGGCTTACCTTCAGCACTCGAGCAAAACGATCCAGACAATTACCCACAGCAATATCGATGGTTTCCCCAAAGATGCGGTAACGATGTTCTGAATATGCAATCACCTAAGGGTGATGAGGATGTCCATGAAAACCTCAAGTCTGTGAAGAGGAGTAGTTGGCTTTGGGGAAGAATACAGCAGAGGAGGATCAACATGGCCACTAGAGCGTCCAATAAGAAATAGAAAGTGCTTTGCCAAACCCTGAGTGGATATTTTTTGCAGCTCTTATCTGAGAAGCAGCTCACATATACCTTGAATATTCCCAGTGCAGATTCCTAATCTACAAAAGATGATCAGGGCAGAAGCAAACTGTCACTTTAAATACGTTTTTCTAGCTTGGAGATTCCTGACATATCCCTTAAAAGCAGTCTTGACAGGGGACAGACTAAGGAACAGGCTTTCCTGCTTAAGACAGGGAACCAGAGTCCTTTTAGAGCAGTGGTTCTCAACCTGTGGGTCGCGACCCCTTTGGGGGTCGAACGACCCTTTCACAGGGGTCGCCTAAGACCATCGGAAAACACATATATAATTACATATTGTTTTTGCGATTAATCACTATGCTTTAATTATGTTCAATTTGTAACAATGAAATTGGGGTCACCACAACATGAGTAACTATATTAAAGGGTCGCAGCATTAGGAAGGTTGAGAACCACTGTTTTAGAGTATCCTAACAGAGCAGTACTATTTGTAAACATGAGAAGAGGTAGTGGTAAAAAAAAAAAAACAAACACCTCAAAAATCCCATATTGGGTCAGATTGATGGCTGATCCAACTCAACCCTGGCAATCAACTTATGTCCATTCTTCCTATGTGACCAACTTCTAGCACAGAAACATAGCACCCACTGACACATATGCTTCATATTTTTAGCAGTGAGTGTTTCCTAGGGACCAGAGAAGTCTCTTTCCCCCTGGTGCTGCTCAGGATTTCCTTGCATTCTGATGTAGATTTTACTCTGCTGTCAAAAGGCTGGTGACAGCCTTGGCTGGGTGGCTTAGTTGGTTGGAGCGTCATCCCGAGCGGCAAAAGGTTAGGGGTTCAATTCCTGGTCAAGGCACTCATACCTAGGTTATGAGTTCGGTCCCCAGTGGAGACAATCGATTGACGTTTGTTTCTTTCTTTCTCTCTCCTCCCACCTCCTTCCCTCTCTAAAAATCAATAAAAACATATCCTAGGGTGAAGGTGAAAAAGAAAAAAAAAGACTAGTGACAAAAGGGGAAGGAAATTTTCTTGCCTCTGTTCTTCTTCCTTTTTTTTTTTTGTTACTCCTCACCCGAGGATAGTTTTCCATTTTTAAAATTTTTTTTTAGAGAGAGTGAAAGGGAGGGGGAGAGAGACACACAGAGAGACACATCGATTAGCTGCCTCCTGCACCTGCCCTGATCAGGGTCAGGGATTGAGCCTGCAACAGAGGTATGTGCCTTTGACCAGGAAATGAACCCTAAGCCTCTTAACTCTTGTAAGTCTCCATTGCTACTTTCCACACCCCAAGTCCCTAACCTTGCATGTCATCCTTCAGGCCTCAAACAGCTACGTGCCCTCTGTTAAAGTTCTCACATTATTTTCGTGGGAATGTGTGCTTCATCTTTAATAACTATTTCACACAATGAAGTTTTAGAACATAACCCTTTCATAGGCTGGGGACAATGACTATTTCTGACAATAACTCCACCAGGTGTTCTTTGGGAAAAAAAGTTGGAGTTCTCCAATCCCAACCTAAAAAGGTCTTATAAGGCATCCCAAACAACTATGACTTCCCCTATAAACTTAAAATATCTTCAACCATTTATAAAGTTTAAAAATTACTTACATTTTTACACCCTTAAAATAACAACTTCTATATATTTCTACCAGTAATGCAAACAAAGCACAGAATTGTCATAAAGAAACAAATCGTGTAGTGCCCTTTAGTTTTAATTGCTAAGATCTGTACAAAAATTAGCTTCAGAATAATGACATTGAAAATCCTTTATTTTGAGGGCTTCAATCCTTACCATTCTTTCATTTTCTAAGGAAATGCCTTATCTTTGTATATAAAAGTAATTTTATTTTGATTATCCTGCCCAAATCTGCAGTGTTACAAACTGTATTGTGGATTTTCTAATGTGCCACAGTTTAGGTTCAAAGGAGCCCAGCTTTGTTCTTGTAGTCCCTGCCACTCAGGTAGAGCATGAAAGGTGCTGGTAATAGTTCCTTAGAAATTAAGAAGAAATGGTGGAGCATTCTAAATACCTGTGTATTTCCTCCACTGACATACAGCACAGTTGGGCTGGTGGCTCCAGTGATGAGGCGGCCCATTTCAATGTGGCCTATACAGTGGTTCACTCCTAGCAATGGCTTATTCCACAGCTGGGCCACAGTACGGGCCACAACAGCCACAGAAACCAGTGGGGCACCCATGCCAGGGCCTAGGGAGATTGAAATGGGAGATAGAATCCTTTAGAGATTGAGGAAGCAGGAAATATGAGAGATAGGGCTGAGGTAGTGATGGTAGCAGAGGCAAACTGCAGGCTGTTTTGACATAGCCAAATTCTAGGTATATTCTTCCATTGCCCACCACTCACCCTGCCATACCTTTGGTGTAGGCAATGCAGTCAATATCCTGGGAGGTTAAGCCAGCCTCTGTTAGTGCCTCCTGCAGCAAGTCCAGAACAACAGCTCGGTGGTGCCTGGCAGTATCACCTGGAAGAAATCCTAGAACAGAAGGCAGAGATCATAGGGGTTTTTGGTAGAAAAGGTAGACAGCAATCCAAGACAGGCGATTTAGTAGTAGGACGAGTCCCTTTCACTCTCCTCAAGCATCCTGTCTTCCAGGTGCTCAGATATACTATTGCCAGTCTGTTCGGCTACCGTGGTCGGCAAACTGCGGCTTGCGAGCCACATGCGGCTCTTTGGCCCCTTGAGTGTGGCTCTTCCTAAGCCTTAGGAGTACCCTAATTAAGTTAGTAACAATGTACCTACCTATATAGTTTAAGTTTAAAAAATTTGGCTCTCAAAAGAAATTTCAATCGTTGTACTGTTGATATTTGGCTCTATTGACTAATGAGTTTGCCGACCACTGGCTCATGACCACCCCCTGCAAAATGCCCTTCTTCATACCCAACTTCTTTTCAGCCTTTACGACTCAATCCAAGTGACACCTACTTCATATCCTTTGGTGATCTTCTCTGTGACCCTACAAACCCTGTGCATGATCACAATATTGTATTTAACCATGCCCAGTATTTTCATCATGAGACTGTTTACTGTAACATCTTTGCCACAAGCATTTCCTCCACAAACGTTTTCGCAGCACTACTACTTGGTCTTAAGGCAATTGCACAGTAAAAGACAAAATAATGGAAAATAATAGAGGGGCACTGAAACATGAAACACTAATAACAATTAAAAACACTTTATTGTAAAAAATAAAAATACATTGTCTTCTAAGTCTTTTGTTCACAGTATTATACTTTTTTTTCCTGCTTGTTGATTTTATCTCCTCCTTTGGCATCACATTTTTCTGTTTTCGCTATAATTCTTTCTTCATTAAGAGAGGTATCAGTTTCAGCTAAAGAAATCAATAATTTTTTAAAAAATATATATTTTTATTGCTTTCAGAGAAGAAGGGAGAGGGAAAGAGAGACAGAAACATCAATGATGATGTTTGCCCCCTGTATTGATCAGCTGTCTCCTGTATGCCCCCTACTGGGGGATCAAGCCTACAACCCGGGATGTGCCCTTGACAGAAATCGAACCTGGGACCCTTCAGTCCGCAGGCTGACGCTCTATCCATTGAGCCAACCCGTAACTAATGCTCTCGAAGACTGTTGTGAATTAGTAGCCGCCTCTTTTATATTTGCTATTGTTTGGTAAACTTTTGGTTTTGATGGGTGGGAGGGAAGATTGCTCACAAAGGAGTTGCAAACTGATAAATTATCATTTTCCAGTATAGTATGCAATCTGACTTTCATAACTGTGCAATCTGGCTTATACATAGTTGTTATCATCCACTATTTGAAGATTACCATATCTACTCATCACTGTAGAGACCATTATGAGGACTATGATTTCTCTAATATAAAAATGGAAGTAACTGCAACAATTTCCTCAATGGAGAAATGAAATCAAACTGTCAACTAGCTGAAATACATTAAGTCTGCCAAATGTTAACCAAACTGTCAACCAGTTATTTTATCTTTTATAGTGAAATTGCCTTAAAGTCAATGGGTTGTGCAGTGACAATGTTTGTGGCAAAAAGACTTAGAACTGCATGTAACAATTATAGCGTTATGATTACCTGTAGCTTCCCCAGTTCAACTGTGAGCGTCTCCCAACATTGGGCCTTTAATTCATCTTTGCATTCCTGTTGCTAAAATGCCTAGAAGAGTGAGTGCTAAACATACATATATTTCTAATGAGTAACCTGTCACAACATCAGCTGCTCAGGGAGCCTTTTTGGGCACACACACGTCAGTTGCCCTCTCCGACACATATACAGGTGATTTTAGAGAGGGTAGGCATGATATAACATCATAACTTACAAATAGTATTTATTAAAAGTTGTAATGTGACAGGCACTTTGATTCTCAAGACCCCACGATGCAGGCATTATTCCCATTTTAAGAGTAAAGAATTCCCAAAACACATATCGACCATGAATATTGTAAAGCCAGCCAGTTCTGCCTGACACCTAAACTGGGAGTCTTTACACTCATTCTGGAACTTATTATATCTATACTAGTATGTTATACTACTTATCATAAAGTTCTGTTTACGTGTCGATGTCATAGCAGGCTCATCACATCTGCTTTCGTATGCAACTATTTTTGTACCCAACAGCCGACTGACACTTAGCACATAAAAGGCACTCACTAAAAGCTGAACGAACCCTGAAGATCCAGGGACAAGTGCCTGTGACTCATAGCCATCAGCTTTGTGACATTAAGAAACGTCACATCATCTCAGAGCCTCGAATCAAAAACCCTACGAGGGGACAATGCGCTCCACGCCCCACTTCGCTAGCGTTTAGGAAGATGGAACACGATGGTGGGCGGGGCAGCGCGCTGCCGACTCTTCAGGTTCCCGACTCACCCGTGCCCGGAGGCGTGACGTAAGTGCGCCGCGGGTTTGCCAGCACCGCGCCATCCCGCACCACTCCCACGCCGATCTTATTGGCGCTGCCTTCAAAACCCAGCACAGTGGGCATGGCCGAAGCGGGGAGGACACACCCGCAGGGTCCTAGCTAACACTGCGGCCGCAGAAGCCTCGCCGCTCCGTGCGCAGAGGAAGGAGCCCGCAGCAGCTCAGCGGCCGAACGCACACGGACAACTCCGCTCGCCGCGCCGTCCCGCCCCCGTTGTCACGGCGACCCGTCAAGGCCCCTTCAGGAACCTGTCCTGCTAACTGCCAGGGACGCGGAGCCGGCATCCGCTCCTGGCACGCCTATCCGCTGCTTTGCCGCTCTCCGGGGGTCCAGCCCAGCCTTCTCCACGGATTGATTTTCTCTCTTGCGCAGCGCTGGGCCCTTCGGTCGGGGCGGCAGGAGGAGTCGCGCAGCGGGCACACGGATAAACAGCCCGAGAATGGAGGGCCGGGGCCTTAGTCCCCTGGAGCCTTTGGAGAGGGGCGGGCCTAGGTTCTCCGTCACGTGGTCCAGACAGACTAATCGCCGGCATTGCTGCGCTACGCGGTGATGCCCCAGGCCACGTGACCACGCCAGTTACCCACGTGGGGGCACGGCGTGCTCCATTCTTTGTGCTCGGGTAGGAAGGATCCCGGCGGCAACTTGAGCAGGTCAGACACCGGGTTGCTGTTCTTTCGCCCATCAGAAGGGCTTTTCTGGACGTCTGATCGGCTGGCGTAAGCCGGGACCCTTGATTAAGGCCCTCGATTGGCCGAGGGGAGATCTCGTAGGAGGGTCCATAGATCACCGTGGAAGGATCTAGTGTTGTGGGTGAGGGGCTATGGCGCAAGGAGGCGGGGAAGGGATTCTGAGATAACGCGCCGCTCTCGGGAGGAGCCTTTCCCCAGCTTTAGCTGCCTTCACCATTTATTTGCATCGTTAGGCAAGGCGGTGAAAATACTGCTCCTCAGGGCGACCTGGTGCAGGAGGGCGTGCGTTTCCGTGATGCCGAAGCGTGGGAAAAAGGGAGCGGTGGCTGAAGACGGGGAAGAGCCCAAGATTGGTAAGAGAGTGAAATGACCCCCTCTCCCTAGAGGCTGTGATGGTGGTGCTTCTAATGTATCCGATAAACGCGAAGTACGGACCGACGCACCGCATTTTTGCAGTTTGAAGAACTCGCGGCAACTGCAGGCTCTCAGCGGGCCTATAGTTAACCCCGGATGAAAGTTGGTTACCGCCAACTTTTATCACTATGTATTACTTATTTTATAGAACCAGAGGCCAAGAAGCGTAAGGCGGGAGCAGGAGCAAAGAAAAATGAAAAAGAGGCAGCAGGAGAGGGGTCAGTCCTATATGAGGACCCCCCAGATCAGAAAACCTCGCCCAGTGGCAAATCAGCCACCCTCAAGATCTGCTCCTGGAATGTGGATGGGCTCCGAGCCTGGATTAAGAAAAAAGGATTAGATGTGAGTGGAAATCAAGGAGGGGAAAGAGACAGTCTTTGGTATTGAATGATCTTGGGGTTTAAGTACCTTTTCCCATTTTAGTATCCACCATGCAGGTTTATTTTTTTATATTTTTTATAAGGAGGGGCTGCACCAAGTCATACCAACCATTTCCTGCCTATCCATTCCATTGCCTTAAACGTTTAATGTCTTCATCTCTTCCCCAGCATATTGAAAAAAATCTTACTGGACTTGCTCCATTTTTATCTCCAGCATATTTTGCTTTTAAATAACTAGTGCTTACACAATGCAATTCACAGATGCTATATTATATAATTGTACTATTGAAACATCTTATTGGCCAATATTACCTCAATAAATTTTAAAAACGAAATAAGTAACTAATGCTTAAAAAATCTTAGCTAGCCACTCCCTATAGAAAAAACACTATCTCCACAGGGTTGCATGTAAGCCTTCTTCCATTAGTTACCAGTTATCTAATTGCTTATTGTGCTACCAGTGGTCGGCAAACTCATTAGTCAACAGAGCCAAATATCAACAGTACTTCTTCAAAATAGACTCGCCCAGGCCAAAAACCGACTTCTGCGCATGGGCCGTGAAGTTTCAATCGCACTGTATGTGCGCCTGCACTTGGTATCTTGTGGAAGAGCCACACTCAAGGGGCCAAAGAGCTGCATGTGGCTCACGAGCCGCAGTTTGCCAACCATGGTGCTAGACTGTTAAACTCCTTGATGCACAGGGACCCTACCTCCTGTTTATCTCTAGTACTTAGCAGATTCAATAAATATATGCTGTATTGATACTATCTTTTATACCTTTCATTTTACTCAGTGGGTAAAGGAAGAAGCCCCAGATATCCTGTGCTTGCAAGAGACCAAATGTTCAGAGAATAAACTACCAGCTGAACTTCAAGAGCTGCCTGGACTATCCCATCAGTACTGGTCTGCTCCTTCAGACAAAGAAGGGTACAGTGGTGTGGGCCTGCTCTCTCGCCAGTGCCCACTCAAGGTCTCATATGGCATTGGTGAGAGCCTACTGATTCCTAATGCCTCCGCACTTTCAAACTAACTGCTAATACCCCACTCCAGCCCCAATTCTTGATTCCTTTATTCTCTACTTTCCCTTTGCTTATTTATACTTTCATTTTTTTAAAAAATGTTTCCCCTTATGCTTTTTTGTACTGATACTGTTTCATTTCTCCAGGCGAGGAGGAACATGATCAGGAAGGCCGAGTGATTGTGGCTGAATATGACGCATTTGTGCTGGTAACAGCTTATGTACCTAACGCAGGCCGAGGTCTGGTACGCCTGGAGTACCGACAGCGCTGGGATGAAGCCTTTCGAAAGTTCCTGAAGGACTTGGCTTCCCGCAAGCCCCTTGTGCTGTGTGGGGACCTCAATGTGGCTCATGAAGAGATTGACCTTCGCAACCCCAAGGGAAACAAAAAGAATGCTGGCTTCACCCCACAAGAGCGGCAAGGCTTTGGGGAATTGCTGCAGGCTGTGCCACTGGCTGATAGTTTCCGGCACCTCTACCCCAACACCGCCTATGCCTATACCTTTTGGACCTATATGATGAATGCTCGATCTAAAAACGTTGGTTGGCGCCTTGATTACTTTCTGGTGTCTCATTCTCTGTTACCTGCTTTGTGTGACAGCAAGATCCGTTCCAAGGCTTTGGGCAGTGACCACTGTCCCATCACCTTATACCTAGCACTGTGATACTTCCCCCAAATCATTTTAAGCCTGGGAAATAAGCCCCTAAATTAGCTTTAAAACTTCTTTGCTTTCAAGAGACTTCTGCACTGTTACCCTTCAGCCAGGCTCCTAGTGACAGATGGGCTTCCTTTAAGCCCAAGGCTTTGTTTTTTGGTGTGGAGGGCTTTCTCTTCCTTTTTTTTACATTAAACAAGCTACTGATGACTTCCTTTGAACTGTCCATGTGAAAATAAAGAGCCATAGTTTCAGCCTTGCTGTCTTTGTATTCTACCCCTCTGTGGAGCTACAAATTCCCCTCCTCATTTTTGTCTTACATACAGATTAACAATTAGAAAAGGGCAGAGTCATGACCTTATTTATTTACAAGCACAGGATGAGTCCTTAACCTCCCCCAACACAGCAACCCTACCTAGCCCAGTGAAATACTACTGCTGGGGGATAAGGCTGGCAGGAGGAATTAAGGGTAACACAGGACTAGGGGAACGTACCCCATAATTAAATAGTTATATACACATCAGTTCCTGTGGTTCTGTACAAAGCAGCGGTTAGCCCCACCCCCACAGGACATGGAATGGGGAGAGAAGAGACTGGGGACTGAGGCCAGAGCCAGTCCCTGGTGAAGTGCAATAGCAGCAAGGTCCTAATGGTGCACAAGAGGGAGGGAAACCCCCAGGGCAACCCACCCCAACCCTGCCCTGGAATGTATAAGGGACAGGAATGGCTCAGGGAGCATACAGGAAGGACAAGGCTAGACCATCTCTTTAAGATCCAGGTTTAGGAGCAACATTTCCCCTACTTCACCCTAAGTACAGCAATCTGGGAGGAAAGCAGATGGCCTGCACCAGTCTTATCTACTCCTCCAAACTTAGGTGAGGGCCTGGTTCCTTCCTACTCCCCAGGGAAAAGGAAGGCAGCTGCTTGGCTCCTCTTAGAGAAGCCCAAGGGAGCCTTTTGTCTTGGCTCCCTTTGTAGTGTCACTGTCCCCACCAGGGAGGGGCCAGGCACAGTCTGTGGGTCATCCTGTGGCTCAGGAGAAGTTCTGGACAGGGTGGCTGACCTTCATACAGGCCCAATAGAGGGCCCGCCCTAAACACAGAACAGCCAACAGGATGGCAAATGCCCAGGCTGCATAGATGCCTCCATATCGCCGTGCTTGCTTCCATGTCCCAAACTGACAAAAAAAAAAGAAAGAATGATGGGGTTACTGTGATCTCTCACCACCTTCTAGCAGCCCTAATAACAGTAACACAAGCTTCAATCCTTGTTCCCTATCCATGTGCAGCCACCTTCAGGGACCTGCTTAAGGGCCCAGTTCAGTTTCCTTCCCCTAGGCAGGAATATACTCACACAATCCCAAACATCTGTCAGTTTTTCTTAATGTCTTACAATTGCACCAGGTTTCCTAAATAGCAACTTCTAACTTAAGGCACTTCTCCACTGTCCTATTCTCTGCATAAAGAAGATGGCTGGCCTGGCCAGTGTGGCTCAATGGTTGAGCACTGTCCTATGAACCAGGTGGTCACGGTTCAATTCCTGGTCAGGGCACATGCCCAGGAGATTGTGGGCTCAATCCCTAGTGTGGGGTGTGCAGGAGACAGCTGATTGATGATTTTCTCTCATTATTGATGTTTCTATCTCTCCCTCTCCTCTCTGAAATCAATAAAAATGTATTTTTAAAAAAGAAGATGGCTGTTCTTTACTCCTATAGTAACGAGGACGACTATTATTCAGTCACCTCAACTTTAGCTTATCTATACATTAAAACACAAACACAACACCCTTGATTTCTTTCCCTTTTTTTTTAGGTTAGCCATTCCCAAATCTTAGCCTACAGCAATGATGACGAACCTATGACACGCGTGTCAGAGGTGACACGCGAACTCACTTTTTTGGTTGATTTTTCTTTGTTAAATGGCATTTAAATATATAAAATAAATATCAAAAATATAAATCTTTGTTTTACTATGGTTGCAAATATCAAAAAATTTCTATATGTGACACGGCACCAGAGTTAAGTTAGGGTTTTTCAAAATGCTGACACGCTGAGCTCAAAAGGTTCGCCATCACTGGCCTACAGAGATGAGGCTGAAGAATAAAAGGGGTTGGATCACAGTTACTCACAGCAAGGCCAGTGGCAGTGACTGCCAAGAGTAAACCAAGCAAGAAGCAGCAGACACATCTCTTCCGCGGATATCTGCGTCCAATTGATGACCTGTGGGGAGGCAAACAGAAATGGATGTTTGAAATGTTCCTGTAATTTTTACTCTACCCCTTACCCGATTACCAGCTCAAGGATGCCACTCATAATCACTTACACTTTCCTGCAGTGAGGACAACGGGCCAAGGTTCGGTCTGTGAACTCTGTCCACTATGGAGAAAAAAGGGAGAAACCAATTAATAGTATAAGCAGGGTCATGTATTTTGAGAGACCTAGGGCAGGGGAGGGTGGGAAATGGGTTCTCACGGAACAGGATTCAGTACCATAAGTCAGAAACACATTCATGATTCCTCCTGGGGTTTTCCCCCAGGACTTCCCAGTACCCCTCCTCACCAGAAAAGTATTCTTGCAATGTCCACAGATGACCCTGACCCCCACGGGCTGAGGTTCCGGACTTAGAGGTCCTGGGTGCACAGGCCCCAGATTAATGATTCTTTTGCTGTACAAGAAAAAGAAGTGTTTGAAAAGTTTTTAATCCTAAGGACCCCTCCCTTCATACCCCCCACTCCCTGCCTCACTATGGTCCTCTACTTCTCTGTACATTTAACTTACTCTGCTCCTCAATGCTATCCCAGAGAGTCCTTGAGGAAGAGCACTGCTTTAACTACAGGTCTCTAATTTCCCTTTTATCTCGGGATAACTGACCCAGTCCCCAAAACTCTCCATCTTCCTAAAGTACACCATTTCATCCCCATCTTTTTATTGCGAGATGAGAA
Source organism: Myotis brandtii (assembly GCF_000412655.1). Classification (NCBI taxonomy): domain Eukaryota; kingdom Metazoa; phylum Chordata; class Mammalia; order Chiroptera; family Vespertilionidae; genus Myotis; species Myotis brandtii. The sequence goes on from NW_005358421.1 coordinate 248,711, forward strand.
AGATGGCTACAACATTCTAGAGGCACAACAGTCCTTAGCCTTTTCTCCTTCTAAATCAGTGGTTCTCAACCTTCTGGCCCTTTAAATAAGGTTCCTCATGTTGTGACCCAACCATAAAATTATTTTCGTTGCTACTTCATAACCGTAATGTTGCTACTGTTATGAATCGTAATGTAAATATCTGATATGCAGGATGGTCTTAGGCGACCCCTGTGAAAGGGTCGTTCGACCGCCAAAGGGGTGGCGACCCACAGGTTGAGAACCGCTGTTCTAAATAAACACCAGGCTCTCTCACCTTGACATTCCCTACAACCATTCATCCCTTCTGGGCCTTCCAGGTTTCCCCACTGATGCCCTTCCCCACCTGATGCCTCTTACCAGTAGGGTCGAGGACAGGCAATTCGCTGGGAAGTCACTTTGCAGATAAGGAGACAGTTACAGGGGCACCGAACATATTTCTTCCCTGGGGGTGCATTCTTGATTGGCTAGAGAACAATGGGAATATCAGTAAGCAAACCTCTAATCCCAATTCCTCTCATTTCCTCCAAAAACACCTTCTGAGGAGAGATTAGACAGATAAAAGTCTTAGCCAGGACCGAGAAATGAAAGAAAGGCATACAGCACGAGACTGGCACATGAAAACTAGGCTTGAGTATCTGGGATAGGCATGAAGGTGAAGGATGGTAAGCATTCGCTTTGGTGAGTGGCTTCTGGGGAAAGGGCTGTATTAGAGTCCTGGAACTGAAAGCTGGGTTTTAGGAAGAGCTCTGGCTGAAGGTCAGGGTCTAGTCAAGGAATCAGAAAAAGGATCCAGAAAACAGGATATATTTATATTGTATTATATATATGTATATATATGTGTAACTCACGGTGGCTTCGTTGCAGACGCCACATTTGACTACATGCTGATGCATCTTGCCTTCCACGTTGATGAGAGACTGGCAGACTCGGCAGGTGATCATGGGGGCATTCCCACTGTCTGGGCTGGTCAGGGGTGAGTAGGGGGGCGGGTCATCCCCAGGCAACACGGCTGGGTGTCCCTCGGGGAACGGGGGAAATGCTGGGGAGGAAGGTAAAGACAAGGGCTGGCATCACTCGCAGACACCACCACTGATGCTCCACGGGGTCAGGGATCGCTTTCTGGTCCTCAATCCTTCTGACCACACTCGGGCTCCTTACAGACCACCCTGCAATCAGCTTCCTCAGAAATTCCTTCCGTTTTCCAGACCGGGTGGCGATCGGGCAGGAAGAAAACCTCGCCCTGTCACAAGTGCAACAGCTCCGCACCTGGCGCTGGGCCCCGCCCTCCACCTGCGGCCCCGCCCCC
>NW_005358421.1:250381-254148 GCF_000412655.1 Myotis brandtii
GCCTGCCCCGCCCTGGTCTGTCCCGCAGCACGTGATAGGCTCTCCCCGCCCCCGCCGGGTGATCATTCGTGGAAAGGAACCAATTCCTGGTCCTGTGGAGGCAGCTCTTCTCTACCATTGGGGAGCGTTGCAAAAACGTCAATGGTCACATGACCTTCCGAAAGGCCGCTGGGCCTGCAAAAGCTGCACGTGATGAGAGGAGGAGCAAGCCATTGGCCGCGCGGCCCATCGCGCTACCTCCAGGCCAGCAGGTGGGGCGGGGCAGCGCCGACTCACGGGTCACGTGTCAGGAAGCCGCGAGTCCTCTGTTACGCGCCCAGAGTGGGGCATGATCATTGCTCCTCATTGGTCCAAAGACACCATTAAAAAGTTTTCTCCCTCTTTGCGGTTATGATTGGCATCCCATTGGCTGGAGGCTTCCATTCCCTCGTCCTGTGATCCTTGGGCGCAAGTTTATTGGCCCGATTTTCGCTCCAGAACCCGGAGGCGTGGCTCGAGGAACGGGCAGTGGAAAAGTGCGGAGCTTGGGTTGTCTGCGCAGCTAGAGAAGGATCTGTAGACACTAAGCTAAAAAAAAACATGTAAAAAGCCAGTGAAAGATGTACCACGAGGAAGTGATTTAAAACGTTAAAATTGTAATTCCAGTCTTTCTTGGAATCACTTCTGGAACCGGACGCAAGACTGGCTTCGCCTGGAAGCTGGTGTGCAGATTTCACCTTTCCCCCATCCCTAATTAAATTGTGAGAGTATCTTTTTTATGAGTCTGCATCTACCACTTAAAGGAGATCTCAAAGTTTTACTCAATTTTCTGATCCCTCAAGCCTAAACACATCAGCATGGAAAGTTGTTGTTGTTGTTTTTTAATCGAGTTAACCAATCAAGCCCAAGGATATTTTCGTTTGGCAGAAGAGACGGTTTTGAGACTTTCTAATGTGTCAACTTTGCCGCCAGGCACCAGACAGCAATGGAGGTTGCTCTGACAAGTATTGGGAAAGATCTTAAGTAACTCAGGCGTTTAAACATAGAGCCAATCCACCTACCCACTCTCCTGTTCTTCACATTCACCTGTGTGTACTTAACTTGCACAGCAGCTAACACTTACTAGGTGCTCTACTAAATGGATACCCAGGCAAAGACGAAATGTGTGGGTTTCCTCTTCCCTGCTTAGGGAAAGGGAACTTTTTCCCTTTGTTTCAACTTTATTGGGTGTTTCAGGGTGGAGCAGGGGCAGTCAAGGTGAATAGCTTTGTTATGCAAGGAATAATTTAGGAGGATTTCCTTGATTATGTAAGGGTAAAGTGGGTAGATTGTTATTCTGGAATTCAAAAGTGAGTCACTTTAGCGAATCTTTGTTTTATGATGTTAAGTAATATTTTTTAGTTAAGTCAGTACAGGATAGGAAGGGCCCATTGTCATAGGAGAAGGTAGAACCAGGAATCAAATGGAGATGGTTTGAGCTCCTGCTCTTGGGAAATATCTGATTGCTACGAATAGGAATACTTTAGCTCAGGTCTATTAAATGCAGGGGTTCCTTGACTGAGAATAATGCTGGAATGGCCACTTTCCCCTGAAGAGCCCCTCAGATGAGGGTTCTATCTTACCCCTTCCCAGAAACCAAAACAGAACTCTGAGAGTCTATCAGTAACCTCTGAACTCAACCTTTGACGATAGTGGCCTGCCAGGCCCCTTCCCTAACCTCCTGTGGCCTTCATGGAAGCTTGAACCACACCTGGGTTCCCCACCTTACACCCCAGCCCCAGGTCATAGCCCAAGCTGTGACTGCCCTATACAGGAGAGGCAACAAGGAATTGAAAAAAACAACTTTGCGGATGAAGACCAGTTTAGCTAGAAGCCTCTTCACTGAGCCTAATATTGAGGAAAATGCAGCCCTTTCCAGATGTTTAATAATAAAGGTATTGTTGTTGTCCCAGCCATTATAGCTGCTATAGGTGCTGAAGACTTCACCTGGGTTTTGAGGTTTAGAGGCAGCGTTTTCAAGTCAGCTTCTACTTAGAAGTAAATATCCACCCAGCAGTTTTGTCCCACAGACACTTAAAGAACCATAGGACCTCTGGATACAAAAATAGGCAAGGGGTTGTAGTTATAACTACATTATTCCCATTATTCTCTAGCCAATCAAGGGGACAGGCCAATCTGCCGCTTTTTCTGATGTTTGTAGCACATAGTTGCTCAAGTGTTCACTCTGGGGTGGAGTAGGTTTATTATTTGCATCTTGGTCACACATATTACAAAACCTATCCTTTTGTGACTCTTCCACCCTCACCAAAGCCTTACTTAAAGTTCACTTAAATCTAGTATTATGTGTATCAAAATGTGGGAGAGATGGAAGATTAGATACAGTACTACAGTACCAAGGATCCTCTAGGAATGAGTGAGTAGAATGGCGCTTTTTTTTTGTAGTAGTAGTAGTAGTAGTAGTAGTAGTAGTAATAGTAATAGTAGTTTGGGCTCCTGCGGGTGAAATATAGGGATGTGGCTACAGAAGTAAATGGAGAAGTAAATATTAACAAATAGAAAGAATGTTCTCTCTGACAGGTATGTGAGGCACTGGAGGAAAGGTATAATGGAATAATCCCTGAATATGTCCTGTTATAGATTTTTTTTTAATGCCAGACTAACCTCTTTTTATATAGGTGTGGGACAGGGTTAAGGGAAGGACAATGGCTGTCTAAGTGCTCTCATGATTAAACTGCTTTATAATAAAGAACATATTTATTTATGTAATATGATAAATTCCTCTGAAACTTGAGTTCCAAGTCTCCATTGGAAGGAGCCATTTCTTATTCTGCAAATGTACTCAACATCCACTCCCTAGAGTTCTGGGCACAGTACTTTAGAAGATATCTAAGATCAATAAATTCTGTCTCACCCCAGTGACATAACAATCTGGTAGTGGTTAGAAGACACATGCCCAGAAGGCAAGGTAAGTTGTGAAAAGAGTCATAAAAGAGGTAGAAAACAAACCCTGTCAGTATGGAAGAGAGAAATGCCTCTTCTGGTCTTCAATTATCTATTCCTGTATAATGAACAACACCCAAACAAAGTGCTGTGTTTTTTCCCCTCATGATTCTGCAAGTTGGCTGCATGGTTCTATTATTGGTCTCCCTGGGCTCATTCATGATCATGCAGTCAGAGGTAACTGTAAAAACTGAATGGTCCAAGATGGCCTCATTCATATCTCTGGTAGTTGTATGTGCTGGCTTGGTTGGGCTTCTTTATAACATGGTGGTACTTTGAAGGATGGTCCAAGAGGGTGAAAGGAGAAGATAAAAGGCATCTTAAGTCCTTCATTCCTACCACATTCTAGTGGTCATATCAAGTCACAAGGCCTGCACAGATTCAAGGTGTGGGGAAATGAACTTAAAATCCTGGTGAGAGGAGCCACAAAATATTTTGGTTGTTTTTCAACCTACTATAAATGGTAGAATTTCAGCAATCAATACATCTGCAAAATATTTGTTAAATATTTTCTCTTTGTGAAAGGCACTCCTTAAGAAACTGACACTCTGGGTATGGTGACATAATAATATAAAAATTAACAGTATAAAATATAAGCACTCATAATCTTTTATTACATGGAAAAATCAATACTAGAAATTCATGATACAACATGTACTACATAACAAATGAATTAAACAGTATAATATGAATTCATGGAAAGAAATCATTTCTAGTCAGAATAGCCAGAGAAAACTTTAAAAATATAATGAAGGACCCTAGCCAGTTTGGCTCAGTGGATAAAGTGT
>NW_005358421.1:254286-306827 GCF_000412655.1 Myotis brandtii
CCTCTCTCTTCCTCTCTGAGATCAATAAAATTATATTTAAAAAATAAATAAGAATATAATGAATACAATGAAGGATTATATTATTGTTCATGGATAACTTGGATTTGAGCTCTATCTTGAGGTCAATTGGCAGAGAAATGCAAAAAGTAAAGATAATATCTATAATTTGATCATAGTTAATAAAACACTTTTATATTCATACTCATTTCAAATCCCCTTATGATACTGCCATTTGCAAATACTGCCATTTACAACAACATGGATGGACCTTGAGAATATTATGCTAAGCAAAATAAATCAATCAGGAAAAGCCAAGAACCATGATTTCATTTATACGTGGGATATAAAACTGAAACGCATGCGGCAGGCGTGGCTCAGTGGTTGAGATCAACCTATGAACTAGGTCACATGTTTGATTTCCTGACAGGGCATATGCTTGGATTTCGGGCTTGATCCCCACAAGGGGGCATGCAGGAGGCAGCCAATCAATGATTTTTCTCTCATCATTGATGTTTCTATCTCTTCCTCTCCCTCCCTCTCTGAAGTCAATAAAAAAAATATTTTTAAAAATAAAATAAACTCATAGACATGGTATGTATGGTGATTACCAAAGGGAAGAGAGTGGGGATGTAGTAAAGGGCAAAGGGGGCCAAATATATGGTGATGGAAGATGATTTGACTTTGGGTGGTAGGAACACACTGTAATATATATCATGTATCATAGAAATGTACATTTGAAACCTATATGATCCTACTAACCAATGTCAACCCAAGAAATTTAATAAAACATAATAAAGTAGGTTCAAATGCCCCTATGAGATGGACAGGGAAGGCAAGACTATTTTTATTTTACAAATGTGGAAACTGAAGCTCTGTGAGCTAGTCACTTAAGCTGAGAGAGATTGAAATGGGACTAAAAGCCTAGGTCTTATGACTATTGTTTAATGCTTTTGCATTCACATCATCTGCTAAGCAGATTGAAAAGGATAGAAACACAGAGGTGGTAGAATGCATGGTATTCAGACTGGAGCCCTTTTTATGCTCAATACCTGGCACATAGAAATTGCTTGATAACTGGCTATCAATCAATTAATTAACTTGAGCTCCATCTTTTCTTAAAATATATTTTTATTGATTTTACGAAGAGGAAGGGAGAGATATGGAGAGTCAGAAACATCAATGAGAGAGAAACATTAATCAGCTGCCTCTTACACGCCTCCTACTGGGGATACAGCCACAACCAAGGTACATGCCCTTGACTGGAATCAAACCCAGAACCCTTCAGTAGGGGACCAATGCTCTATCCACTGAGCCAAACCGGTTAGGGCACTTGAGCTCCATCTTGAAGTCAATTTATGTACCAAGCAATATTGTCAGCTGTAGTACCAAGCAGGTTGAATATTCAGCTTGGGACTCTAGCACAGCTGACATCAGTTGTTAAAGGCTGGCATGGGTTTTTATTGGTCGGTAGTACCTGTATTGTATAGGTAAGTCATTTCAATAATAGCCCTGGTACTAGATATCTTATTTATGGGGTGGAGTCTTCTCTCTTAGATTGAGAAAAATCAGGCTACGGAGGTGTATTAGTTTGCTAGGGTTGCCATAATAAAGTATCATAGACTGGGTGGCTTAAACAACAGAAATTTATTTTCTCACAGTTTTGGAGGCTTGAAGTTCAAGATCAAGGTGTCAGCAGGCCTCTCTCCTAGGCATGAAAAAAATCAAAACTAGCCCTAGCCAGTTTGGCTCAGTGGATAGAGCATCAGCCTGCGGACCAAAGGGTCTCAGGTTTGATTCCGGTCAAGAGCACATGCCTGGGTTGCAAGTTCAGTCCAACGTGCAGGAGGCAGCCACTCAATGATTCCCTCTCATTATTATTATTTTTTTTAATTAAATCTTTATTGTTCAGGTTACATTTGTTCCTCTTATTTTCCCCCCCCATAACTCCCCTCCTCCCAGTTCCCGCCCCACCCTCCGCCCTCACTCCCCACCCACTGTCCTCATCCATAGGTGCACGATTTTTGTCCAGTTTCTTCCCGCATCTCCCATTCCCCTTTCCCCCCCAAGAATAGTCAGTCCATTCCCTTTCTATGTCCCTGATTCATTATAATCACCAGTTCATTCTGTAAATCAGATTATTTATTCACTTGATTCTTAGATTCACTTGTTGATAGATGCATGTTTGTTGTTCACAATTTGTATCTTTACCTTTTTCTTCTTCCTCCTCTTAAAGGATACCTTTCAGCATTTCATATAATACTGGTTTAGTGGTGATGAACTCCTTTAGCTTTTCCTTATCTGTGAAGCTCTTTATCTGACCTTCAATTCTGAATGATAGCTTTGCTGGATAAAGTAATCTTGGTTGTAGGTTCTTGGTATTCAGCACTTTGAATATTTCTTGCCATTCCCTTCTGGCCTGCAAAGTTTCTGTTGAGAAATCAGCTGACAGTCGTATGGGTATTCCCTTGTAGGTAATTGAGTCTCTTTCTCTTGCTGCTTTTAAGATTCTCTCTTTGTCTTTTGCTCTTGGCATTTTAATTATGATGTGTCTTGGTGTGGTCCTCTTTGGATTCCTTTTGTTTGGGGTTCTCTGCGCTTCCTGGACTTGTAAGTCTATTTCTTTCACCAGGTAGGGGAAGTTTTCTGTCATTATTTCTTCAAATAGGTTTTCAATATCTTGCTCTCTCTCATCTTCTGGCACCCCTATTATTCTGATGTTGGTACGCTTGAAGCTGTCCCAGAGGCTCCTTACACTATCTTCGTATTTTCGGATTCTTTTTTCATTTTGCTTTTCCGGTTGGGTGTTTTTTGCTTCTTCGCATTTCAAATCTTTGACTTGATTCTTGCGCTCCTCTGGTCTGCTATTGGGTGTCTGTATAATATTCTTTATTTCAGTCCGTGTATGCTTAATTTCTAGTTGGTTCTTTATCATAGCATCGAGGGTCTCATTAGTTTTCGTGACTCTCTCCTCAAGTTTATTGACAGCTTCTAGCACATTTTTGCAAGCCCTCAAAATTGCGATTTTTAGCTCTATATCCTCCATTTCTGTCATGTTTTTTTGTCTCCGCATTTTTTATGCTTTCTTGGTGCACCCCCTAGTGGTCTTTGTGCGCAGTCTTGTTCTAGTTGAGCCTTGATTGTTGTAGTTAATACTAGAGGGATTTGACCACCAGGCCGACTGGCTGTGTGAATCAGCTGTGTCTGCCGCGGAAAACTTCTGTCCTCTGGGGAGGTGCTAATCTAGCCTTTGCCTGAGGCGATCTGGCAAATGGCTCTGCGCAGGGCTTGGGCGGGGCGGGATCAACAGGGCAGGGCGGGCGGAGGGAGCGGTTATGGTGCCCTCAGTCCCGTTCCCAGAGGCTCTGCTTCTCAGAACCCCAGGAACCGCTGCAAACCTCGGAGGGAAAGCTGCCTTCCAACTGATGCCAGACACTCCCGCTTCTCCCGTTTGAGTCCGAGTCCCCAGCGATTCGCCCGTATCTGGAGCTCAGAGTCTGAGACTCCCCCCTGACCGAAAACGACAACCGCGCTCTCAGCCACCAGCCCGCTTTGCGCGCGCACCTCCGCACCTGAGTATTTTCCACACTGCGCCTCCTCTGAGCCTCGGTGTGCTGATGTTTTTCCTTCTAGTTGAAGAGTCTCTCCTCAGCCAGCCTTCCTGCGGTTCTGGGTGATGTCCGTTCCGTCTTTTAGTTGTATTTTTGAAGTGGTTGTTTGTGGCAGCAGTCTGCGGTGTTTACCTATGCCGCCATCTTGGTCTCTCCTCCCTCTCATCATTGATGTTTCTATCTCTCTCTTCCTCTCTGAAATCAATACAAATATTTTTTAAAAAAAGAAGAAATAGCATTTCTGAAGTTAAAAAAAGAAAAGAAAAATATCAATACTAGAAATTCATGATACAACACGTGCTTCATAACAAATCAATTAAACAGTATAATATGAATTCAGGGAAAGAAGAAATCACTTCTAGTCAGAGTAGGCAGAGAAAACTTTAAAAATATAATGAAGGGCTCCTTAGGACCTCATTTAACATTAATTCTGTATTTTAAATTTTCTTTAAAAACGAGTTTTTATTGATTTTAGAGAGAAAGGGAGATGGAGAGAGAAACATCAGTGTGAGAGACACATGGATTAGTTGCCTCCTGTACAAACCCAACCTGGGATTGAACCCGAAACCTGGGTATGTGCCTTGACTAGGGATTAAACTGGCAACCTTTGGTGCACAGGACAATGCTCAACGAACTGAGCAACACTGGCCAGGGCTAACTTTAATTACTTTTTAAAGGGCCCTATCTCCAAATAAAGTCACATTGGGGTTAGAGGGTTAGGGCTTCATCATATGAATTTTGAGGAGACAGTTCATAACAGTCCATATAAGTGGAGGATATAAAGAAAGAAACTGTAGAGATTTGGAAGTACTTTTTTCTTCAGGCTTTCAACCGAATGGCAACTAGCACACTGCATGGATAGGCAGAGAATGGGGTGGGAAACATCTGTCTGGCTTATGTGACCCAGGGTGTCACATGCCCTGTTTCTTCTTTCCCCCTTCCTGAAGTGGTAGTTTACTACCTGTGTAAAAACAAAACAGTTCCTTACTCCATATCCAGGGTAAAGAATGTTTCTGGTAATACGCAGAGTGAATTAACCAAGACAAGGGGTAGTATGGAAGGGTTGGATGAGGTGGGGTAAGGTGTGGTCTGGTTTTAAGGGGTCAATTACTGTTTATTACACTGAGCCTTTGCTCCCTTGTGTTCCATGCCCTTTCTGTGCCCAGTTCTTTGCCCTGTTTATTTGGGTATAGTCTGCCTCCTTATCTGGGTGCTAAGGTTGTTGGAATTGAGGGTAAGTAGTTTTAAAAAAAAAAATCCTCACGCAAGGACATGATTTTATTGATTTTTAGAGAAAGAGAGAGGAAGGGAGAGAGAGAGAGAGAGAGAGAGAGAGAGAGAGAGACATGGATGTGAGAGAAAAACATTGACCAGTTGCCTCCCATATGAGCCCTGATCTGGGATGGAATCCACAACCTAGGTATGTGCCCTGACTGGGAATCAAACCCTCAACCTTTGGTATATGGGACAATGCTCCAACCACAGGCCAGGGCTTTTTTAAAAAATGTTTTTTTGTGTGTGTTTTTAAATCTTCACTCTGTTCCTGCCATTGAGTGAGGCAAGATTAGGATCTCACTCCTAGAGAAGAGAAATAAAAGTGATCCTTTAACAGCAGAAAACCTCCACCTAAAATAAAATAATGTTTTAATTTTAGGAATTAGATAAAATAGAGGGTTTAAGATTGGTAGTGGTGGTGGAATAAGTATTTAAAGAGGAGAACATCTACTTCTGGTCTAGAGAGAATGAGACAGCTCAGTGGAGAGAGCAGGAATAAAATAGATTTTTCACCTAAAGGATGCTGAGCGGCTGAGCCTCCTTCTATAAACGTTGATGTCAGGAATCACTATCTAGAGACATCTTTTCATTCCGTAAGGCAATGCTGAGTGACTTAGAACCTGTCGCTTCTGTTCTTCAGTTTCCTTGATCTTGAGTGTGGGGGATGGGCGTGTCAATGAGTACATTTGGACAAAGGAGTCCCTTGGCAGATAGAAGGCGTGATAAGATAGAAGGGTAATACGGCAGTAATGGACTATAATCACCCTTTGATGATTATTTGGTTCCTGACTACAGGAACCCTAAATGTATAGAATAAAACATAGTTCCAGCTTCTTTTATGTGGGTACAGGGCAGCATGACCAGAAATGATAACAGCAGTGTTGGGCCTTTATGTAATGATTGAAATGTTTCTATGCTGTGCAATATGGTAGCCACTAGCCACATGTGGCTATGGAGCAGTCAAAATGTGGTTAGTATAACTAAGGAACTGAATTTTTATTTTTATTTCATCTTTATTTTATTAAGTTTAAATTGTTACATGTGGCTAGTGGGTACTGTTTTAAATAGTGCAGGATTAGAATTGCTGTTGATGGGTTGGGTGTACCTCTAGCTTTTCTTCTGATCCAATTCACAGTTAGGTGGTGTAGAGAACTCAAAAAGAAAAAGAGACAATGGGGAATAACAATAATAGACAACATTTACTGTGTGCTTACTATAATTCCAGGCATTATCTAAACACTACGCATTTTATATAATTCTTGCAACAATAGTAAGTACTATTATTATCCCATTTTACATATGAGGAAACTGAGGCATAGTGAGAATTTTACTTGCCTTGGGTCACATAACTGGTATGTAAGGCGTAGAGATGAAATTCATACACAAGTAGTTTGATTACAAAGTCCATTCATTTAGACTACACAGATTCAAGATAATGAGGAGGCATTGAGTGATTAAGGCCATACTTCCCAAACTCTGTGCCAAGGTAAAAATTCAGAGGCACCATGGGATATTAAAATATTTTAAAGGAACCCTGGCCAATGTGGCATGGTTGGTTGGGTGTTGTTCTGTGCACCAGAAGGTTGCTAGTTCCATTCCCCTTCAAGGGCACATGTCTGGGTTGTGGCTGGATCCTCAGTAGGGAGCATGGAAGAGGCAGTCAATGGATGTTGTACTCTCACATCGGTGTTTCTATCTCTCCCTCTCCCTTCCTCTCTCTCTCTAAATCAATAAACTATTCTTTAAAAAAAAAACTAAAGAAAACACAGCAATAGTCAATATTTGTTGTATACAATGCAAATTAGCAGCTGGAGGTAATTCATAATTTGAACATTAGATTCTGCTACATTCCTTTTAATTTCAAAACATCATTGCAAAACCTGGTTTTAGATCCCTCTGATAAAAAAGTAAGCACTAGAGGAGAACCAAGATGGCGGCATAGGTAAACACCGGAGTTTGCTGCCTCGAACAACCACTTCAAAAATACAACTAAAAGACGGAAAGGACATCATCCAGAACCACAGGAAGGCTGGCTGAGTGGAAATTCTACAACTAGGAGGAACCGAGAATCAGAGGAGGCGCAGTGCTGAAGTAAAATACTAAGGTGCGGAGTGCGCGCGGCGCGGGCTGGTGGCTGAGGGCGCGGTTGTCTGTTTCAATCCGGAGGGAGCCTCAGACTCTGAGCTCCAGCGAGTCTCTAGGGACCCAGACTCAAACGGGAGAAGCAAGACTGTCTGGCTACGGTCCCTCTGAGGTTTGCAGCCGTTGCTGGGACAGAGAGGCAGAGCCCCTGGGGACGGACTGAGAGCAGCCATAACTGCTCCCTCCTCCACCCTGTTGATCCCGTGGGACCCCCCTGCAGGGAGACTTTTGCTGGATACCCTCAGTCAACAAAGGCTAGAGCACCTCCCTAGAGACCCAGGAGCCAGGAAGCCCAGAGGTCAGAGTGGGACCATCCAGTTTGCAGCTTCTGGAACCATAATAAACACACTCAGGGGGCAGACTCAGTGAGCACCAAAGCCCCACTGAAGCAAGTCTTGTCCCAGAGGGGTGTCTCCAGCACGGAAGTTCTCCCACTGCAGACACAGCTGATTCTCACAGCCAATTGGCCTGGAGGTCAATTCCTCCCAGTGATAACTACAACAATCAAGGCTTAACTACAACAAGACTGCGCACAAAGACCACTAGGGGGTGTACCAAGAAAGCGTAAAAAATGCGGAGACAAAGAAACAGGACAAAACTATCAAGGGAGGATATTGAGTTCAGAACCACACTTTTGAGGTCTCTCAAGAGGCTTCTAGAGTCTGTCGATAAACTTGATGAGATGTACAGGAAATCTAATGAGACCCTCGATGGTGTGATAAAGGACCATCTAGAAAGTAAGCATACACTGACTGAAATAAAGAATATTATACAGACTCCCAACAGCAGACCAGAGGAGCGCAAGAATCAAGTCAAAGATTCGAAATGCGAAGAAGCGAGAAACACCCAACCGGAAAAGCAAAATGAAAAAAGAACCCAAAAATACGAAGATAGTGTAAGGAGCCTCTGGGACAGCTTCAAACGTACCAACATCAGAATTATAGGGGTACCAGAAGATGAGAGAGAGCAAGATATTGAAAACCTATTTGAAGAAATAATGACAGAAAACTTCCCCCACCTGGTGAAAGAAATAGACTTACAAGTCCAGGAAGCGCAGAGAACCCCAAACAAAAGGAATCCAAAGAGGACCACACCAAGACACATCATAATTAAAATGCCAAGAGCAAAAGACAAAGAGAGAATCTTAAAAGCAGCAAGAGAAAGAAACTCAGTTACCTACAAGGGAATACCCATACGACTGTCAGCTGATTTCTCAACAGAAACTTTGCAGGCCAGAAGGGAGTGGCAAGAAATATTCAAAGTGATGAATAGCAAGAACCTACAACCAAGATTACTTTATCCAGCAAAGCTATCATTCAGAATTGAAGGTCAGATAAAGAGCTTCACAGATAAGGAAAAGCTAAAGGAGTTCATCACCACCAAACCAGTATTATATGAAATGCTGAAAGGTATCCTTTAAGAAGAGGAAGAAGAAGAAAAAGGTAAAGATACAAATTATGAACAACAAATATGCATCTATCAACAAGTGAATCTAAGAATCAAGTGAATAAATAACCTGATGTACAGAATGAACTGGTGATTATAATAGAATCAGGGACATAGAAAGGGAACGGACTAACTATTCTTGGGGGGAAAAGGGGTGTGGGAGATGCGGGAAGAGACTGGACAAAAATCGTGCACCTATGGATGAGGACAGTGGGTGGGGAGTGAGGGCGGAGGGTGGGGTGGGAGCTGGAAGGAGGGGAGTTATGGGGGGAAAAAAGAGGAACCAATGTAATAATCTGAACAATAAAGATTTAATTTAAAAAAAAAGTAAGCACCGTGTGAAAATCGGCACAGAACAGGAAATGGGAGTAGCAATGTTGGATTCCAAGGTTTGAGAAGTTGTGCAGTCTCCAACAGGCACATCAATTCCTTCAGTAACTATTTGTGGCTATTTAAGAAAAAAAATTAAAATTTTTTCTTCCAACTTGTGTATGTTGTTTTTTTAAAAAAAAATGTTTACTAAATTGTCATGAACCAACTACTTAAAAAGCAAACTCTTAGGTATTTCTTTTGACCTAGGGTTGCTATAAAAAAAACTGTTGAGATACTAATCTCATTATAAACTAAGAAATTGGTAACCTCTGGCTGGAGTGCTGAAAATAGACCAAAATGGTCATAAAGGAATAGAGCAACAATTTTCAACCGATGTGCCGAAACATTTTTTTAAAGCATGCCATACATGACTATTTAGCCAGGGCTACTGACTTCTTTTCCCTTAGATTGTCAAATAAAAAAATGACAAGGGCCAACACAACAACAGCTGTCTGGTGTGAATGAATCAAAATTATATCTATTTTTTAGTCAGATCAGCATAAAATATATTTTTTGATATGCCACAGAATTTTAGGAATTAGTGTACATGTGCCATGAGATGAAAAAGGTTGAAAATCACTGGAATAGAGTATGGGGCCTTCGCTTGAGATGACTATAAAAACTAATAAACAGAGTCACTTTTGAGTCAGAACTGTTTGCGCAGGGGAACTCCCTTGTATGTCTTACTCCTCAAACTCCTGAAATGTTAAAACTGGCAAAATAACCTTTAGATTAAAGAAACATTGTATCCCAAACAACTGTTTCTGTAGATAAGAAGAAAGCAGATATTATGACTACAGGCCTAAAAAACATTCTTTAGAATTAACATCACTGTATTAGCTGAGCTGCACCTAAAGAAATTCCTTCTGTTTGTGTATTTGCTTCCGTTTCCTTTTCTCACCAACACCATTTCCTTTCACCTACTATTTGGGTTTCTGCATGAATCAGTGCTTCCTGAATAGCTATTCTTTTGGATCTCAAATGCTTGTTTGCTTATTATTATTTCCAAATTATAAAAGGAAGTTTATCTAGAAAGTTACAGAGGTAGTAGGAGTGAGCCCACTGGGCTTTGTGGATTCAGGAAACAAGTTACAGAGGCAAAAGAAGGGCCTCTGGAGCGTAGGAGAGAGAAGGGTAAAGTTACAGCATCTGGGGAGAAGTAGAGGTGGAAGGGAAAACAGGGCATGCTCCGAGAGGGACAGCCACTGGCCTATTATTTTATTTTTATTTTTATTTTTTTTTAGAAATTGCTTCTGCATGTGGCAGCTGCTTCTTTGTTATTTTTATTTTTTTAATCCTCACTTGAGGATATTTTCCCATTGATTTTTAGAGAGAGTGGAAGGGAGAGGGAGAGACATAGAGAGAGAAACATCGATGTGAGAGAGACACATGGATTGATTGCCTTCTGCATGCACTCTGACCAGGGTTGGGAGCCTGCAACCGAGGTATGTGCTCTTGACCGATATTGAACCTGGGACCCTTCAGTCCGCAGGCTGATGCTCTATCCCAGTGATGGTGAACCTATGACACGCGTGTCAGAGGTGACACACGAACTCATTTTTTTGGTTGATTTTTCTTTGTTAAATGGCATTTAAATATACAAAATAAATATCAAAAATATAAGTCTTTGTTTTACTATAGTTGCAAATATCAAAAAATTTCTATATGTGATACGGCACCAGAGTTAAGTTAGGGTTTTTCAAAATGCTGACATGCCGAGCTCAAAAGGTTCGCCATCACTGCTCTATCTACTGAGCAAACCGGCTAGGGCCTATTATTTAAAAAAAATTTTTTTTAAAATTGATTTCAAAGAAGAAGGGAGAGGGAAAGAGAGATAGAAACAACAACAATGAGAGAGGATCACTGATCGGTTGCCTCCCGTATGCCCCCCCCCACTGAAGGTTGAGCCCTGGGCATGTACCCTGGCCAGGAATGGAACCCTGACCTCCTGATTCATAGGTCAACGCTCAACCACTGAGCCAAACCGGTTGGGCTGGCCTATTATTTTTAAGTTAACGTGGCCTAAATAGAAAGAATAGACATTTTCTAGTTTTGACCACTAAGTATCTGCTATACACCAGGGTTCGTAGTGCAGCAGATGCACACAAACACAGAACACCTGAATCCGTACTATTTAAAGGTCAAAACCTGTGAGGACAGCAGTAAGAGATGTAAATAAACCAAAGTTAGGGTTAGGACAGGATCCAAGGTAGGTTTTAACGCAACCTAGAGCCTGGGTCCTCGTGTTGAATAGACCAAGATAAAGATGTGGCTTGAGAAGACCTGCTGGACCTTGTAGGGTAGACTCCCCTCTGGGTCATAGGTGAAACTGAGGTTGAAGAGATTGGGGCTTCAAGTGAAACTTGGCACTCGGGCCTTGAATTGGCCAGGAGAGGTAGCAGAACACTGGTTGCTGAACTTGAATTCAGAATAAAATATGTTGTGTAGTTCTGAAGGTTATACTACCTGACTAGGGAGGGGTCTAGTAAACTGTGCTTGTCTGTCACATAACAGTACATTTCTTGGGTGACGGGAATGTTTATATATACTGCAGATTCTGTCCCATATGATGCTGTAGAATTACTATAGAAAATTGAGACTTGTCCCTGAATTTTCTTTTGTAGATATATTGTAGAGCATCTACTTTTGGTTTCTGTACACTAACTTTAGAGTTAATTAAAACGAATTAAGTTTGCACTTTCTTTATTTTTTAAAAAATATATTTTTATTGATTTCAGAGAGGAAGGGAGAGGGAGAGATAGAAACATCAGTGATGAGAGAGAATCATGGATCGGCTGCCTCCTGTACACCCCCTTCTAGGGGGTCGAGCCCACAATCCCTAGCATGTGCCCGGGACCAGAATTGAACCCAGGACCCTTCAGTCCCCAGGCCAATGCTCTATCCACTGAGCCAAACCAGGTAGGGCAATAGCTATATTCTTACAAGAATGTTATATTATGTAGTTTGTTACATGAATCTTTCTCTAGTTATCTGTATTGCTTGGATCCAGTATTGTGTAAATCAAGGGATTGTCTGGTTTCCCATCTCATACCTTCGTGTTGAGGATCCAGGAATTCTTTCCCCTAAAAGTTTTATCATCTCCCCATCTGGGCCTAGATTTAGACCCAGATCCTGTAACCTCCAGGTCAGCAATGTTGACCCAGTTTCCTTTGTCCAGGAAGGAACTCAGACACAGACTCACTTAATTTTCTTCTGGGAATGCACGATTTAAGGTTTAAAATTTTCTCTTTTTTTAAAAAAATATATCTTATTGATCTTTTACAGAGAGGAAGGGAGAGAGATAGAGAGTTAGAAACATCGATTAGAGAGAAACATCGATCAGCTGCCTCCTGCACATCTCCTACTGGGGATGTGCCCCAGGTACATGCCCTTGACCGGAATCGAACCTGGGACCTTTCAGTCCGCAGGCCGACGCTCTATCCACTGAGCCAAACCTCCTTCGGCAAAATTTTCTCTTTTTAATCTCTCACGGTGTGCTGCAGACACCACCTGGAATGGGGTTACACTCAGTGGTTCTCAACCTTCCTAATGCCGCGACCCTTTAATACAGTTCCTCATGTTGTGGTGACCCCCAACCATAAAATTATTTTCGTTGCTACTTCATAACTGTAAGTTTGCTACTGTTATGAATCTTAATGTAAATATCTGATATGCTATATGTGTTTTCCTATGGTCTCGACCCACAGGTTGAGAACCGCTGGTACAGGGTACGGTTCATGGGCGAAGGGTGGGGGTGTTGGCAGGGAGGGGAGCTCCCCCTCCTGGCTTCTAGCCGTCTTCCCACACAGTTTCCTTCTTGCTGGAAAACCGGGCGCTGCGGGCCGCGATAGGTGCAGGATGAAATGCTGGAGGTGCTGGGTGAGGCGGCGCGAGTAAGGGTCCAGCCCGGGGAAGAACTCAGGTTTACAACTCAGCTTCCAGCAATTGAATCTGGGTGTGTCACCATGGAGATGGGGCCGGCCCTCGTGCGTGGCTGCCATTGGCTGGGCACTCCCGGGCTGGGGATATAAGCCCGCGCCCGGCTTACAGTGCACTAACTGTGCGGGCCGAACCGGTGGCGGCAGCCCAGCTCAGCGGAGCAGAACCCTGCGCACAAGGGCAGACTCATCGAGAGAGCGTCCACGGGATCATGGAGAGCCGGTGAGGCGGGCACCAGGCCCGAGGAACCCCAAAGGCCCCTGGGGAGGGGAAATAGCTGTCACCGAGACCTGGAAACTTGGCACTCCGAGCCCGGAGGTGGCCGGGAGAGTGCCCTGGAGATGCAGAGGCCTGGCATGGAGCCGGGTGCCAGGGACAAAGCGACAGAGCAGTGGGGCGGCTCGCGCCGGCAGGGGCGCACGTGGGAATAGAGTTGAGGTGGCGCCACCAGAGCAGGGAGGGAACCGGTTAGGACCGTGGAGTCTGTACGGAAAGGAAGCCGGTGTCTGTGTGCGCGCGCGCGCGCACGTACACACGCTTGGGGTGTAAGTGTAGAGGGAGGCATGCCCTCATCCCCACGTGCTCTTCACAGATTCCCATTCTAGAGGCTAGGTACAGCTGTAAGGTACTTTTTGTGCCCATATCTAGAGTTCCTCCTTCAGAGGAGATACCGCTCACGTCACTCACCAACACAGCCTTTCCCTCCAAATTGGAGGTTCAATTAAGTTGGGGATGGAGTCTCCAAGGAGAAAAGGAAATCTTTATTTAGTGAATTGAGCAACAGGCCCTGCCCACTACCCCCACCTCACACCTCTGAAAACCCTTCTCTTTGCGTTGGTCCTGGAAATCTAAGTCCAAGTTCTTCCCAGCGTTAGGGAGCACTGGCTTTTGGATGTCCCAGGCTCCAGGGTGTTCTTGGGGGACTGATGGCCAATGAGGAAGTCCTATAATCTGTGGCTAGACACGCTAGGTGTCTAGGGCTCGCTTCTTTCATTTCCTTTGCACCTCTTGGGGATGCTATTTGATGAACCTTTAACCATTTTATTGCTTCTCTTCTCCATCATCCCTTGCCCCAGCTCCATTGCCTTCACCCCTATCCCTTACCCAGCTACATTCCTGGTGTATTGTAGAGCCATCTTGTTTTGAAGGCTCTTCTTTTGAAGGATAGGATTTCCTCTAGACCAGCGGTTCTCAACCTGTGGGTCGTGGGGTTCGAACGACCCTTTCACAGGGGTCGCCTAAGACCATCGGAAAACACATATATAATTACATATTTTTTTTGTGATTAATCACTATGCTTTAATTATGTTCAATTTGTAACAATGAAAATACATCCTGCATATCAGATATTTACATTACAATTCATAACAGTAGCAAAATTACAGTTATGAAGTAGCAACGAAAATAATTTTATGGTTGAGGGTCACCACAACATGAGGAACTGTATTAAAGGGTCGCGGCATTAGGAAGGTTGAGAACCACTGCTCTAGAGGCTTCCTTAGTTGTATTCAGCTCTATTGCACCTCAGTTTGACTTTTTTTTCCTCTTCAATCTTTGGTCTTTCCAGATGGGTGTGAGAATTGAACTGGACCTTCGAGAAAAAATTCTAGATTGATTTGGGTGGTGGCGGGGGGAGGAATGTATGTGTTCTGGGTAAGTGTATGTCCTTAGGTCTCTGAAGGGCAAAGGACCTTGGTGAAGAGAAGGCAAAATGGGAGGAGACTGGGAGGAGAACACAGCAGGGGGGAAAGTGGGAGAAAGGTTCAAGAGCTGTGGATCAGAAGCATGATTTATGAGTCATAGGTATTTGGAGCTTATTAGCAAAATTAATTAATTTTTAAACTGAGCCTGTAAGATAGGAGGGTCTCTTTTACCCTCCTTGATTTGATTATTTCAACTATATGTCTGTGGACTCTGGTCCCTTCTTCTTTAAATCTTCAGAGATATTAAACCTGAAAGCGATAGCAAAACTTAAGGTGGGGCTGGTGGTGGAAACATTAACTTTTGTCAGGCTTTCGAATGAATTTCATATCATACTTTCAGTGGGTCTGATTCAGAAAGAGGAGTGGGCAGGTGGGCGAGCTTAGTGTTGCCTTTCCTGAGAGAGAGGAGCCTCCAATCTGAGCAGCTCTTCGGCTAGCTTCTCTGTCCCCTGCCACCTCGGTGTACCTGCCAGCCTTCCTGTAGTAAAGGTCATTAGTATCCGATGCCCTTGGTATGGGAGCAAAACTCATCTTGATTTTTTTTTTTCTTTTGTTCTAGGTTCACATATGAAGATTACCAGCATACTGCAGAATGGCTTCTGTCCCACACCAAACACCGACCTCAAGTGGCAGTGATCTGTGGTTCTGGCTTAGGAGGTCTGACTGATAAATTAACTCAGACCCAGATCTTTGACTACAGTGAGATACCGAACTTTCCCCAAAGTACAGGTACTGGCAAGGAGAGAGGGATGGGACTGAGGGATATTGATGGGATTCTTTTTTAAAAAAATCTTTATTGTTGAAAGTATTACATATGTCACCTTTTCTCTCCCATTGACCCTTATACCCTGCCCCCTGCACCCCCACCCCATGCCTCTACCACTCTTTTGTCTGTGTCCATGTGTTATGCATATAAGTTCTTTGGTTGATCTCTTCCCACCCACCCCCACCTTCCCTCAGATTCGACATTGATGGGATTCTGATGGGAGAGCAATACTTCTAAGCCCAGACCTTTATAAGCAGGGGTGGGGAACATCAGGCCTGTGGGCTGTTTAAAGCCCATGAAATCATTTGGTCTGTCCCTGCCAAGGCATTAGGGGTGAGTTACTTAAATGTTTGACTAAATATAGCAGGCTCATTTTTTAAAAAAATATATTTTATTGATTTTAGAGAAGAAAGGAGAGGGGGAGAGAGAAACATCAATGATGAGAGAGAATCATTGATTGGTTGCCTCCTGCACGCCCCCCACTGGGGATTGAGCCCGAAACCCAGGCATGTGCCCTTGGCCGGAATCGAACCCGGGACCCCTCAGTCCACAGGCCGACGCTCTATCCATAGAGCCAAACCAGCTAGGGCAGCAGGCTCATTTTTAAGTTGATAATTTTGTATGGCCTCAAATGATGTTCTAAATATCCCAATGGCCCTGGGCAGAAAAAAATTCCCCACCTCTGCTCTATAGCATGGGACTAAAGACAACTTGTAAGAGTAGAAAATAAACCACCATGAATCAGAATGACTTTAGAATGAAATTCCCCTAGAAGGATGGTCATAATAGGGCATGTGTGTCAATGGTAATAGATGATGACACATTTCCTATGCTTTAATGACTCAGCACTCCTTTAAAGCTCTACAACCCCTCCCCCATACACACTGTAGTCACCACATGCATACTCACACACCTACATCATATCTATTACTCTGCAGCTTACAGTAAATGGAGAAAGCCTTGCCTGTAACCTCCCATGACAAAGTCAGGCCTCCTCGGTCCTGTGTCCTCCTGCCATTTCTAATCTCCCCAGCTCTAGCTTCAGTCCTAGGATAAGGCACAGGCTAGAGCACAACAACAAATGGACACACAGACTACCATTTTCTTAAAATAAATATACAAATAATCCATGAATACACAGAACCTAACACACTGGCCCTTTTGAGGGGGAAAAGGGCAGATGTCCCCTATGCACAGAGGGACCTGAGGATAACATACCCAGCATCCTAATAGCAGCTGGAAAGCTCTACAGCTAAGGCTTACAAAAGGGCCAAGTGAAATAGAGGCAAGTTTCAAGTCAGGTACAAGGGTAGCTTACTGGTTTACTTATTAATTTTTCAGATAATTAACTTCCGTTGGTTAATGTAATACTTATTTGGATTTCTACCTTCCTCTTTTCCCTGGAGAGTTATGATTTTTTTTAAAAATATATTTTATTGATTTTTTTACAGAGAGGAAGGTAGAGGGATAGAGAGTTGGAAACATCAGATGAGAGAGAAACATCGATCAGCTGCCTCCTGCACACCCCCCACTGGGAATGTGCCCGCAACCAAGGTACATGCCCGTGACCGGAATCGAACCTGGGACCCTTTAGTCCCCAGGCCGACGCTCTATCCACTGAGCCAAACCGGTTAGGACGAGAGTTATGATTTTTAACAGATAAAAAGAATGTTTTTATTGATTTTAGAGAGAGGAGAAGGGAGAGGGATAGAAAGATAGAAACATCCATGGGAAAGAAACATCAATCAGGAATCAAACCAGTGACCTCTTGGTTCTGGGTCAATGCTCAGTCACTGGCCATCTTGCCCAGATGACGAAACAGATTTTTCAAACCCTTTGGAGCAAGACTGGGAGGCCAGAGCAGGAAGGTGGGAATGGGGGTTGGAGAAGGAAATACTAAAAAGAGAGATGGAGAGCAAAATTTTGTAAGGGAGACAGCAGTGACATTGGCTCCACCTACCACTTCCATCTGCAGTGAGAAGGGCACTGTACTAAGTAATAAGGGGATTCATTTTTTAAGCTTTATCAACTTATTTATATTCCACTTGAGTTTTCCTAACTCTCACCTATGTTCTATTACCGGTAATTTAAAAAAAAAAATTAAACTTCTCTATTTCTGAATATCTCTCAACTCTTCCCCTTGGTTTTGGTTCCTCTCCCAGACCATCCATTTTTTAAAAGATAAGTTGGCCATGTTCATTAGAGGAGAAATGTCAGATAAAGAAAATGGTAATGATGGTTATTACACCTGTGTGGGAGTTACTTCTGCATTCCCATGCCCCATCATGGGCATGTGCTCCCACGGGACAGTTTGGGAGTCCTAATGGAGAAGACGTTGTGTAGGTCCAAACTCAGCTCCTTGCCCTTATTTAGTAGCCTCTTTAGGAAGCAGAATATACTATAAGCTTCCTTTCAGGAGTGAAGATGCATATAGTTTAGTTCGGGTAATAAATAGGAATACATACTTTGAGAATTTTGGGAAAGCGGTCTATAATTATTGCATTCATTATTACCCAATTATTCTATTTTTTGCTCACTTTTGTTCTTTTACTAGATGGCTTTCTCATTCTTTGGAAATTTCTTTAAAACCCGCCCCACCCCTCCTTTTATATATGTTCACATTGAACATCCTTACCCCCATAGTTCTGATCTTTGAATGTACTTATGTATTTATTTGTAAGTTTATGATTAATTTCTATCTCCAGTAGACCTAAATTTCTGAAAGTGAACGTTATATCTTCTTTTGCTTAATTATATCCTCACATGTTGAGCAGGTGCTCAATGTTGTATGAAAACACCATCCCATTCATTTCCCTTTCTTTCTTTGTATTCAGTGCCAGGTCATGCTGGTCGACTGGTGTTTGGGGTCCTGAATGGCAGAGCCTGTGTGATGATGCAGGGCAGGTTCCACATGTATGAAGGCTACCCAGTCTGGAAGGTAAATTGGGGACATCAGTCCGGGTTGGATCTAGATTACAGGGGTGGGCAAACTTTTTGACTCGAGGGCCACAATGGGTTCTTAAACTGGACCGGAGGGCCGGAACAAAAGCATGGATGGAGTGTTTGTGTGAACTAATATAAATTCAAAGTAAACATCATTACATAAAAGGGTACGGTCTTTTTTTTTTTAAAGAACATTTTCTGATCTTTTATCTTTTGCTTCTAAGGTGACATTCCCAGTGAGGGTTTTCCGTCTTCTGGGTGTGGACACCCTAGTGGTCACCAATGCAGCTGGAGGGCTCAACCCCAAGTTTGAGGTTGGAGATATCATGCTGATCCGTGATCACATTAACCTACCAGGTCTCTGCGGTGAGAACCCTCTCATAGGGCCCAATGATGAAAGGTAATTATTTTGCTCCTTTGTTTATAGATGGGGGAGTGGTGGTGCAAGGACTTGTCTGAAAGAGAGCTCATTGTATTCCATTAATCTGAGATAATCCAACCTGTGCCCTAGGTTTGGAGTTCGTTTTCCTGCCATGTCTGATGCCTATGACCGGGAGATGAGGCAGAAGGCTCACAGTACCTGGAAACAAATGGGAGAGCAGAGAGACCTACAGGAAGGCACCTACGTTATGGTGACAGGCCCCAGCTTTGAGACTGTGGCAGAATGTCGTATGCTGCAGAAGCTGGGTGCTGATGCTGTTGGTGAGAAGGGATACTTGGCTAGAGGCTTGAAGAGGGAGGGATCTGGTAGAGAAGGGAAGGAGTAAAAGATTATAGACCTGATAGTGGATTGAGAGAAGATCTGACTTGAGAAAGATTGAATTTCTAGAAAGTGATTTCTAGAAAGGTATTACGGTGGTGAAGTTTGATGTGTTATAGCATCAAACCTCCCCACTCAGCATCAAGAGCTTAAACAGCTGTAATGCTAATGACCTGTACTTGATTTGATAACTGTAAAGATTATTCTAACAAATGTCATAGTCACCTTCTGTACTTCTGGCTGGAAGATGGAGCTGCATCATTTGAACTGACTTCAAAATGACCACAGACAGTTATAGATTAGGTTAAACGGTGAGGAAAAGAGTCATTTAAGGATCCTGACATGTGGCTTTCCTTTCTCTCCATCAGGCATGAGCACAGTACCAGAAGTTGTAGTTGCAAGGCACTGTGGACTTCGAGTCTTCGGCTTCTCCCTCATCACTAACAAGGTCATCATGGATTATGAAAACCTGGAGAAAGCCAACCACGAGGAAGTACTAAATACTGGGAAACAAGCTTCGCAGAAATTGGAACAGTTTGTCTCCATTCTTATGGCTAGCATTCCACTGCCTGACCGTGCCAGTTAACCAACCCCGGAGTGGCCTGGCCCTCTACATTAGGGGACCCACGTAGCTGCTACCGACTTTGGACCCTTGCCGAGGTGACATGCCTCTGGAGTTAGATAGTGGCAGAAAGGAGAGGAAGACCCCCATCCTTCACTTTCCCCACTTCTCCCACCAGACCCTTCTGGTGCCTAGTGCTCTTTTGCTCAACTGTCTTCTCGTAACAGTTTTCACTTCCATTATTTTCAAGAGCTGGAGTCCAAGCCAAACCCTACTACACATCCATGAACGTTCCCAGGATTTGACTCGGGCTACTGACTTGGACACAGTAATAGTTGCTGCTAGCTTTCTGAGATAATGCTTTCACATTCCTGGGGATTTAGTTCTACTTCCCATAAAGCACTGGAGACCACATCGGGACCAGCTCAATACCTCTTGGACCTTAATACTACCATATTTTGAGAATAAAGAGAAAGATGAAATAATTTATTTTTATTTTTTGTGCAATTTGGGATAAGGCTGGGGCACAGGCCAAGGTTGGCATAAAAGGCTGTGAGAGCACATGTCTTGTGAGACTATCTGCTTCTCAGACAAGTAGCTAAGGACTGAGATGATGTATGTAAATTAAGGAAAGGTTGAAGAAAAGGCAAGATGATGAAAATAGAGAAAGATGTTAGAAAATGGTAAGGAAGGGCTAACTTATGGTCTATAAAGGCCACTTCCCTCAGGCCAATCTTGCCTCTGTCCCTTGCCTTCTGAATGTTTTCCTGTTTATACTCATGAATATCTGAATCATCTTACTGATTTCCACTCTGTTCCATTGTTGCCAGTTCCTTGTTAAGCCCTAGTTATATTTCCTCTTGATTTCCTTCTCTCCACTACTCTAACTTCTTTCATAATTAATAGCAACTGTACTCTTCTTCAATCCATTCTGACAATGCAGTGGCAAATACCCCTTTACTAACCTGCCAGCCACTTGACTGCTGATTAGTTTTGTCAACCCCAGGTAACTTGAGTTGGCTCTTACTCAACTTCTATTTGAGCATTTTCTTTTCTCCCGTTGCTCACATTCTGGGCTCTAGTCTTTCTCTTCATTTGTGCTTAGTCAGAACCTCTCTGTGACGCAGCAGCCAGACATAGCCCCTTTTTTGGATCATTGTACTGTTTGTGCTTATCAGCTTGCAGTTAGCTGGCTGGCATGTTTGACAACCACACTATATTCCCAGCCTATTTGCCTTTTGAGAAAGGATAGGGCTGAATGAGCCTCTAATGATGACATTTCAATTAGTAGGAAAATATGGAAGAAGCATTTTGGATGGAAAGCTTTTGAAAACTCTTTCACATAGTGTTAAATTAAGAATATAAAAATGGCCTTTCCTTAAGTGCCTATTCTTTTCTATTCTTCAATTACAGTTGACATCCAATACTATTTTGTATTAGTTTCTGGTGTATAGCACAGTGGCCAGACAGCCATAGAATTTATGAAGTGGTCCCCCTGATAATTTAAGTACTTGGCACCATAGATAGTTATTATAATATTATTGACTATATTACCTGTGCTGCACTTTATATTCTCGTGACTATTTTGTAACTACTAATTTGTACTTTTTCTTTTTAAAAAAATACATTTTTATTGATTTTAGAGAGGAAGGGAGAGGGAGAGAGAGATAGAAACATCAATGATGAGAGAGAATCATTGATTGGCTGCCTCCTGCATGCCCCCAACTGGGGATTAAGCCCACAACCTGGGCATGTGCCCTTGACTGGAATCAAACCCAGGACCCTTCAGTCCACAGGCCGGTGCTCTATCCACTGAGCCAAACCAGCTGGGGCCAATTTGTACTTCTTAATCCTTTCACCTTGTTTACCCAGTCCACCAACCCCCCTCCCCTCTGGCAACCATAAATTTGTTCTTTGTATCTATGAGGCTGTTTCTGTTTCATTTGTTCATTTATTTTGTTCTTTAGATTCCACATAGAAGTAGAATTTGTCTTCCTCTGACTTATTTCACTTAGCCTGATACCCTCTAGGTCAGTGGTTCTCAACCTTCTGGCCCTTTAAATACAGTTCCTCATGTTGTGACCCAACCATAAAATTATTTTCGTTGCTACTTCATAACTGTAATGTTGCTACTGTTATGAATTGTAATGTAAATATCTGATATGCAGGATGGTCTTAGGCGACCCCTGTGGAAGGGTCATTCAACCGCCAAAGGGGTCACGACCCACAGGTTGAGAACCGCTGCTCTAGGTCCATCCAGGTCACAAGTGATAAGATTTCATTCTTTTTTTATGAGTGCCCTACAGTCTTAAGAGAGATACATTGGTAAAACCATTAACTGTTAATATAAGACGGTATAAAATAGGTACAAGTCACATGTGATGGGAGCCCAAAGGACGGAGAGATTGTATACATTGGACTATGAGAATTGGTTTAGTGAAAGTTTTATAGAAAACTTTGAGTTCAGTCTAGGGCGGAAGCGAGGAAGAGGATCTCACCCCAGGGTGAGAAAAGCACAGAGCTATGAAAAGTACTAGGCATGTTCGTGGGTCATTGTCACCACAGGTGTGACTGGAACAGAGGACAAGAGAGGCTCTAGTGCAGCGGTTCTCAATCTGTGGGTCTCGACCCCTTTGGGGGTCAAACGACCCTTTCACAGGGGTCGCCTAAGACCATCGGAAAACACATATATAATTACATATTGTTTTTGTGATTAATCACTATGCTTTAATTATGTTCAATTTGTAACAATGAAATTGGGGGTCACCACAACATGAGGAACTGTATTAAAGGGTCGCGGCATTAGGAAGTTTGAGAACCACTGCTCTAGTGAGATGTGAGCAGACAGCTATTTGGAGACCAGAGGAGGGCTGCATTTGGTGATTGGCTTAAAATTTTTTTTAATCCTCACCCCAAAATATGTTTATTTTATTTAATTTTTAAAAAATATATATTTTATTGATTTTTTACAGAGAAGAAGGGAGAGGGATAGAGAGTTAGAAACATCAATGAGAGAGAAACACTGATCAGCTGCCTCCTGCACACCTCCTACTGGGGATGTGCCCGCAACCAAGGTACATGCCCTTGACCGGAATTGAACCTGGGACCCTTCAGTTCGAAGGTCGATGCTCTATCCACTGAGCCAAACCAGCCAGGGCAAGATATGTTTATTTTAGAGAGAGAGGGAATACACATCCAGACTGGGGAATTAAACCTGCAACCTAGGTATGTGCCCTGACAGGGAATGGAACCCAAAACCTTTCAGTGTATGGGGCAACACTCCAACCAACTGAGCCACACTGGCCAGGGCTGGTGCTTTGCTTTCTTACCCCTGATCTGCCTCTTGTGAGATGGATCAGGAACCAGAATGCTGCCACCTGAAAAATATCAGAGAGATGAGTGGATACTTTCTTGGTATGACCAAACTAGAGGCCCAGTGCATGAGATTCATGCACTCAGTGGGGGGAGGGGGGTCCCTCAGCCCGGCCTGCACCCTCTCACAGTTGGGGAGCCCTCAGGGGATGTCCGACTGATGGCAGTCAGACATCCTTAGCCCTGCTGCTGCGGCTGCGAGAGAGGTTCCTGCCACCGCCTGCTGCCTGCTGCACTCGCCAGCCGTGAGCCCGGCTTCTGCTGTTCGGTCGATTTGCATATTACCCTATTATTATATAGGATAATATTCCATTGCATGGATACACTGCTTTTTAAAAAAATCAATGTCTTCAATTTCAAAGTGCCAAATAATTCAGCCCAAATGGAATGTATCAGTTTAGGTAACCAAGAGAAGAAAGGCACAAAGTCAGGGAAGATAGATCTTGGAGGGACACCTAAAGAAGGATTGTTCTTGGGGAAAAAAACTGATGATGAGACTATTCTCCAGAGGAGCCTGCAGAACGTCTGCAAAATGGACTGTTTTTCCTGAATCTCATGATAGGTGTCAAAACAGATACTCTCCATCAAGTTAGGCTTTCTTCCCTGACCCTATCATGGTCATCTTTATCAACATCAGTAATGTTTGTTAAGCATGTACTTTGAATAGAACATTGTCCTAAAAACCCTAATATAAATTGATAATAAGACAAAGTGTTTGCAATCTAGATGGGAGACAGGATATATGTACACAAAAGCCTGAATTAGTTGTGTCCTCTCTGCCTACTTGTAGTCTTTTCCTGCATTATATTGTCATTGTTTAGAATTGGCTTCCCCTTATGAACTATGAATAAGATGGACTTTTTTTTTTTAATCCTCACCCGAGGATATTTTTCCATTGGTTTTTAGAGAGAGTGGAAGAGATAGGGAAAGACAGAGAAATATCAATGTGAGAGAAATACATGGATTGGTTGCCTCCTGCAGGAGCCCCGACCAGGGCCTGGGCTGGGGAGGAGCCTGCAACCGAGGTCCTGCAACCAAGGTACGTGCCCTAGACTGGAATCAAACCAGGAATCCTTTGGTCCACAGGCCAACACTCTATCTGAGCCAAATAGAGCAATAATGTATGAAGAGTAGCAGATCCTGGCTTGTCTATAGGAATTCAGAGGAGAGAGCTAACACTGGGGATGGGAAGTGGGCAAAAGATTGCTGAGACTTGAATTAGGTATACAGGTAATGAGGATTGGCAGAAGGCACTATATGCAGGTGAATTCAGGAATGTTTAATCATTTAACAGATTGAAACAGTTAAATTGAAGAAATCATTGAAGGGAGCAGTGGGAGAAAAGATGGTGTTAATGTAAGAAACATTCAAACCTGTGAAAAATTTTTGTGAGTTTATTTGAGCCAAATTCTTGACAAATGCCAGAAAGCAGAACTCAATGGATTGAGATAAAGCTCTGAAGAATGGCAGTTTTGTACCTTGTTCTATACATTACAATCAAAAGAGGAGACGTAAGTGGGTTACATAAAATCCATTGATGATAGATGAGGTGGGGAAAGCAAAGCAGGCAAACCTCTGGGTGGGATAAAAAAGTAAAATGATACTTTTCTTACCTGGGTGCAGGATAGTTAACAATCAACAATTAACTGAGTAGCAATCAGGGCATTTGTGGTCTTTGCAGAGCAGTGCCTGTGCCTTGAGGGGACCAGAAAAAGGAAAATTGATTTGACATCCCAATGATATGTTATCATAGATGCAAAAAGACGATGGACAGGCTCAGTTCAGGTAAAGATTGACCTTTGTCAGGGAAGATAATGGCCTAGGACAGTGATGGCGAACCTTTTGAGTTTGGCGTGTCAGCATTTTAAAAAACCCTAACTTAACTCTGGTGTCGTGTCACATACAGAAATTTTTTGATATTTGCAACCACAGTAAAACAAAGACTTATATTTTTGATATTTATTTTATATATTTAAATGCCATTTAACAAAGAAAAATCAACCAAAAAAATGAGTTCGTGTGTCACCTCTGACACGTGTGTCATAGGTTCGCCATCACTGGCCTAGGACATGACTAGCCACCATAAACTGCTTTTCAGTTTTAAAAGTTTTAATTTTGGACCATCCTTTGTGGTTGCTTTAGGTTTGCAAGGCTGCCATGTAGGCCTTCCCTGAGTTAGGGTAGCGTGTGGCCCCTTTTCGTCCACACATAGCCCTTTTGGTCACAAATCAATCCAAAGGATGCATTGATAATCAACCTTTTGGTTAGATAACGGGGTCCTACGGTGCTAGGAAGGCTCATTATTAGGAAGTCTCAGTGTCAGCATTTGTCTTGCTGAACAGGGTGGACCACTGGGGATGGGCAAGACCATAGCCTTAGATGGCATTCAAGGTCAAATTATTATTATTTAAAATAAAAAGACAGGCGAATCAGAGGCAGTCAGAGCTTATATGTTCTTGTAAAAAAATATTCTGGTTTATTTCTAATTTTTGAGTGACTATGATCTGAATCTTTTTGCTGCTTGTCTTTTTTCCCCCCCTTTATTGATTAAGGTATTACAAATGTGTCCTTATCCTCTCTTTGTCTCCCCTGCTGCTTGTCTTAAGTTTTGTTTTTCTTTCCTTTTTAATATATATTTTTATTGATTTCAGAGAGGAAGGGAGAGAGAGCTAGAAACATCAATGATGACAGAGAATCATTGATCAGCTGCCTCCTGCACTCCCCCACCCCCTACTGGGGATTGAGCCTGCAAGTCTCTGGGCCATTCTGAGTAGGGTGGGTACTCTGTTTAGCTATCTCTCAGGCTCTCGTGGAAGTTAATAATGAAAAAAAGATGGTTAGTAGACATTCAGTTAACCTCAAGATTTTTTCCCTCTTGGGAGTTTCCCTTTTTAAAATCATCATTTTCGCCCTGACCAGTTTGGCTTGGTGGCTAGAGCCTCGGCCTGTGGACTGAGGAGTCCCAGGTTCGATTCTGGTCAGGGGCATGTACCTTGGTTGCGGGCACATCCCCAGTGGGGGGTGTGCAGGAGGCAGCTGATCCATGTTTCTCTCTCATGGATGTTTCTAACTCTCTATCCCTCTCCCTTCCTCTCTGTAAAAAATCAAATATATATATATATATATATATATCATCATTTTCCCTTTTAGGTTCTGTATCTGGTTCATTTAGCTCTAAATACTTATCACCCTTCTGAAAAAAGCATATGTGGATATCATGGGTCTCAAGAAAATCTCCTCCTATCAGGTGAATTGAGGTTGATCTGACCAGTAAAATATATGTTGCCTCATCACATCCCCTTGAAAGGGGAGAGGTTCTGATTTAAAAACAGTCATTGGTTGGTTAGATATCCCTACCATTTGCACAGAAGCTTTACTCTGAGGGAGAGGGGAACTCAGTCAGGTAGGGTTAAGAATGGACAAAGTGGCCCCAGTATCTACAAGGGCCTTAATAACTTCCTCTTTTATGATAATTTCAATTTCTCCTAAAGTATTAGTATGGAGAAGGGGAAATACCCTCTCATAGTCCTTAGAGCAGCCCTATGTTTACTTTCTCTTTGTAAATCCCATTTCAGTTTTCTACAGTCTTATGGTGACCTGCTTTTTTTTTTTTTTTTAACCTGGCTTTAATTGTAAAAACAGACTCCTCTACAGTTTCACAGCAGACCTTATTTAGTAATTCTGTTGCCTTGCTCTCAGAAATCAGTAGGTGTATTAATTGGAATAGGTCAGAACATCCAGGATTACATGTTCTAACAGTTGAATTTCTTTGTGAATCCATCAAGGTCCCGGATAAAATCGGGAACAGTTGCTGGTTTCTGTCTAGCTGAGACAAGCTTTTTTTTCCAAAGGGAGCTGTTAGAATTCCTATTCTCATTTTCCCATAAGTCAGTGGTAGTGGAAGAGACAGAGTGGAAGGAAGAAAGGAGGGGAAAGGACAAGAAAGCTCAGAAAGCAAAAGATATACTGGAGCTACAAAAAAAAAATTTATCTGTGTTTCTCCTTAGAAGCTTCTAATTTCCAAATCAAGATACTCTTTCCATTCATTCATTCATTCATTCAGTTTCATTTTAGAAATGGCATTTTTCTGATTCTTTTTGCATGTACCCAAAGACAACTGCATTTTTAAGTTATTTTCTAGTTAAACCTTCCCATTTCTGTAAAGCACTTGCAAGTAAAGACTTCCTATCAGGAGTATTAATGAGGGCTGAGGGCTGGGAGTTTCCAACCTTGGAGGCACAATTTCTCATGTTAATTTTAGTTTTTTGTTTGTTTGTCCTTGTTTTTATATCTGCAGTCTGAGCAACTTTTCTAGGGCTGTTATGTAGTGGGTCAAAGTGTGCTGCTTATGGGTTGAACTCCACGAAGCTCTCATCCCTCAAGTCCCATTTAACCCTCTTACATGCCTCAGTTTCTCTCCCGGCTGTCTAAAACAATCAGACGGGCTTGGGGCACTGATCGACTAAAACTATGGCTGCTCCACTGGAAGAGCCAATCAGTTTAATTACAGTTTACTTGGGATTTCCATATGGGGCTCCTGCATGTTGTGAGGAATGACCTCTGACACCTCCACAAGGATTCTTTGTTGCCTAAGAACATCTGAGATTCGGGCTGGAGGGAGGATGTGCCCCTTTATCTCTGGAGTTGAACGAGTTCAGTTCTCATTTATACAGCGAAGGATTTTTTGCTTAGACTCTCAGAAAGCAATTCCAATTGAAAAGCCAGAGTTAAAAACCAGCCACCCATTTTTTTTTTTCTCCTGTCTTGCCTTAGCCTGAGTTCTGTTAACCCTTAGCTCCACCTCAAGGATTTAAAAATACAGCTCAAATGAAGTCAGACCCTCTAGCAAAAGCCAGGGAAGTTCCTGGATCTAAGAAACAACTCACCCAAGTTTACCCAATGGGTGGGGAACCGGTGGGCTCAATGGGCCCTTTGCTGGATCCTAGGACCAGGTCCGGGTCTGCAGGGTGGTCCTGGGTGAGCTCCTCCTCCTCCTCCTTCTCTTTCTTCCTCCTGGGGAGGGGGAAGGGAAAGGATGGAGAGGGAAGGGTGTGCTTCCTGGAGGGAGAACGTCAGGGTGAGCTTCTTTAGAATCCTGCCGACTACTCCATGGAATGTGAATGTGAGAAACATTCAAACCTGTGGAGAATTTTTTTGTGAGTTTATTTGAGCCGAATTGTTGACAAATGCCAGGAAGCAGACTCTCAAAGGATTGAGATAAAGTTCTGGAGAATGTCAGTTTTGCACCTTGTTTTAGACATTACAATAAAAAAGAGGAGATGTAAGCAAGTTACGTGAAATCCACTGGTGATAGAAGAGAGGTGGGAGAAAGCAAAGCGGGGAAACTTCTGGGCTTGAATACAAAGTAAAATGATAGACACATACTAGTACTTCTTCTAGGTAGGTGGGTACAAGATAGTTAACAGTCAACAATGAACTCAATACCAGTGAGAGGATTTGTGGTCTCTGCAGAGTGTGCCTGTGCTTTGAGGGGTCCAGGAAAAGGAAAATTGGTTTGACATTCCAATGATATATTATTATAGATGCAAAAAGGCAATAGACAGACTTAGTTCAGGTAAAGATTGACCTTTGTCAGGGAAGATACCGGTCTAGGATATGACTAGCCACCATAAACTGCTTTTTAGTTTAAAAAGTTTTAATTCAGGACCATCCTTTGAAGTTGCTTTAGGTCTCTGATTTTGCAAGGCTTCCATGCAAGCCTTCCCTGAGCTAGTCAGGTTAGCACGTGGCTCCTTTTTGTCCACAGTGGAGAGGGACTACATGGTTTAGGGCTCTGATTCCAGGTGAGAAGTAAGAACTTTATTCTTGAGGCAAGATGGGAATCATTGAAGGCTTTTAAACTTAGGGCCCACAGGTGAAAATCACACGGTAGTATTTTGATGAATTGAAGCTTAACTGAAAGCAGAAAGGCTTGTTTTGATGGGAGAATTACTTTCACCCCAAAATAGCTGTATAGAATAGCATAATTGGTGGTGTTAAGAATTTGGTTTTTAATCAGGTTGAGGTATTTTGTACTGTTTAAAAGAATTTGCTGTTGGGAGCATTTTAGATCTTGCTCCCCTGCATATGTGTCAGTTTGGCTCAAATAAACTCATAAATGTCTCTAAAAAGTAAAATAAGAATAATAGGCTGTTATAAAATAAAATGTAAAGGCAAAGTGCAAGAATTAGAAATGAAAATATACATTTAAGTTAAATTAGTTTTCTCTTTTTTAGATTAAAATTTTGAATAGGTGATATAATTACATAGTTAAAAAATTAAGTAACTTTAAATGCATACAGTGAAAAGTTTTACCTTCATTTTGTCCTCCATCTGCCCTTTCTGCCCCATCCACTGGTAACTACTTTTATTAGTTTCTGTGTGTTCTTCCAGGATTTATAAAAACATAAACAAATAAAAATATGTATTCTTATTTTTTCTTCTCTTGTTATTACACACAGAAGTTAGCATTTTATAGGTACTGTTCTGCATCTTGCTATTTTATTGTATCTTAATATATCTTGGATATCTTTCCACATCAATAAATCAGTGTGCTTTCTTGTTGAGTTAGGTCAGTGTTGTCAAAGATGCATGTCTGTCACCTCGCACTTTTTAGAAGCAAAGGAAGAACATGGCCTTAAATTTTTTTAGTCATTACCCACTTTGTTTGTTGATTACTAATAGGAATACAGACAAAGAGATAATGTTACTTGCTGCCCCTTCAAAGCCAGAAGATGGGGAGACTGGAACCATTCATTCTGTGCTGTGCCTTCTATTTAAATTGATTTGGCTTAGATTTGCATTGCCTTTTTCTTTGTAACTAGGCCTCTGCTTTTCATAATGACTTTTGTTTCTAAGGGACACCCTTTGAACAAACACTGGCTACCTGCCTGCTTTTTCTGTCTTTGTAAATTTGAATTTTAATAAAAACGAAAAATTTCCTGTCTTTAATCTTTATGCCAGATTTTAAATTTTGGCCTAAATTAGATTTGATGTTGTTTGGGATTACTCTGCCTTTGTTCTCTTGTATTTAAGTCAAAGGAGTCCCATTCTTCCATCAGGTTTTCACTTTCACTTCCATCTCAGTTTGTTCATTCCAGGAAGCTTACTTTATCTCACTTGTCAGTCTTTTTGTTTTCTCTTGTTCTCTTTTCTTCTTTCTGTTATTAATGTTTTTTATGCCATTTTGTTTGTCAGCCTTAGTCTTTTCTTTTTCTATTTTATTTTGTAATGTTTCTACCCAAGCTCCTGCTATAATCCTATATAATAAAAGGGTAATATGCAAATAGACCAAACAGTCAGTATGACTCGCACTGACCACCAGGGGGCAGATGCTCTGCGCAGGAGCTGCCCCCTGGTGGTCAGTGCGCTCCCACAGGGAGATCAGTCAGAGATCCCCCAAGGGCTCCTGGACTGCGAAAGGGCGCAGGCTGGGCTGAGGACAACCCCAACCCCAAGTGCATGAATATCGTGCACCGGGCCTCTAATCTATGTATATAAAAACCTAAGCAACCAGATGACCAGCTGGTAGCTATGATGCCCACTGACCACCAGGGGCAGGCGCTCAATGCAGGAGCTGCCCCCTGGTGGTCAGTGTGCTCCCACAGCAGGAGCACTGTGTTGCTCAGCTGACCATTGTGCGCCAGAAGCCGGGCTCATGGCTGGCGAGCGCAGCTGCAGCGGCACTATGAGCAGCCTACAGGGATCGGGCTGAAACTGCAGTCCAACATCCCTTGAGGAGTCCTGGATTGGAGAGGGTGCAGGCTGGGCTGAGGGGACCCCCGCACCCCCACCCCCGCCGCATAAATTTCATGCACCAGGCCTCTAGTTTTATAATAAAAGACTGGTAGAAATATAATGCTACTTTATGTGTAGCCTGACCCGTTCCAGTTCTATCAAGTGTTCTTTTTACCATCAAAAGTTGTCTAAGGTCAATTCCAGTTCATAATATTAATCCCCACAGCTCCTCCAAATAATAATATATAGCTACCACCACTGTTAGCATCCCACCAACTCCATCAAACAAAGTATGAAAATAATTTAATCTCCATTAGGGGACCAAGTTGATATTTGTCACAGTGGTTGTTTTGGATATGCTTGTTTTGGACGTGGGAAAGTTCTCACTCTGCACACCTATAGAGAGGCTGTTAGGGATCCTGTGAAGCCCCTGAAATGCAAGATTTTGTTTGTGTCTGAATTTGGGAGGACAGGAGAAAGTTATTCGGTTTCCTTGGATGCTTACTTGGCCAACTCTCCCTCCTCCTTCACAAAATGAATAGAAACCACTTCTCCCCTCTTTTTTCCCTCTTTGGTCTTCGTTTTTCTAAATTTTTCATTCTTTATGGCTACCCAGCTTCTAAAATATTTTCTATCTACTGACTCTTCACTTCAGGATAACTCAATGGCTGGTCTAAGGGCTTGTTGGAAGGACTCCCAAGCACCCAGGAAACTGGTCTTTGTTATGTTTCCATAGTACAGGGTTCAGGATTGTTATCAGAACAGAATATACTAGCCTAGAGAGTTTGAAAGAGATACTTTAGAGAAACTAACTGTACCCTGCAATAGTATTGTGCATTGTATAATTCTTAGACACACGAGGGGCCCAAGGAAGGGCTCTGGACATTTGCTTATGAGAACAAGTAGGCTGGACTGAGAAAGACTGTTACATTTCTACAGTCTAATATGACTGTCACTTAGAGTTTTCAGTAACAATGCAATCTTGTGGTGAAGATGTTGGAGTTAAGATGTTTATACTGTCTAAATTGAAAAACTTGTTCATCTCTCTGAGTCACTGACTTTATTGTGTGATTTTTTTGGATAAAGAATCCTGTTTGATTTATTCAAGTGATGTCTGTGTCAGGTATTGTCATCAATCTATACCTAATATTGACATTTTTCAATATAGTGGGCACTCAGATGACGATACATTTACTTGACAATCTTGTGTTGTATTTATATTTGTCATTTTTTTTCTATTTATTTTGAACTCTATCCACTGAACCAAACTGGCCAGAGCCTGAAAAGACTTTTAACTGATTGACCTTTTAAAAAATTTTATTTTATTTTAAAATATATTTTATTGCTTTTCTTTACAGAGAAGAAGGGAGAGGGATAGAGAGTTAGAGACATTGATGAGAGAGAAACATCAATCAGCTGCCTCCTGCACACCCCCTACTGGGGATGTGCCCGCAACCAAGGTACATGCCCTTGACCGGAATTGAACATGCCAAGGATAATTTTTCCATTGATTTTTACAGAGAGTAGAAGAGAGAGGGAAAGACAGAGAGAACTATTGATGGGTTGCCTCCTGCACGCGCCTTGACCAGGGCCCGGGCTGGGGAGGAGCCTGCAACCGAGGTACATGCCTTTGACCAGAATTGAACCCGGGACTCTTCGGCCCCAGGCTGACGCTCTATCCACTGAGCCAAACCAGCTAGGGCCTGATTGACCTTTTAACAAAGCCTCACTGGATACTTCATAGGAAATCAACAGTATGAGGCAAAAATGGAAGTAAGGAGATCAAATAGGAGAGCACTGTGGTAGATCAGACTGAAGGTTGGTTTGGGGTTGGACCAGTGGTGGTGATGGAGGTAATAAGAAGAGTTCAGATTCTGGAGATATTTTGAAGGTATAGCAGATATGACTGAGAAGTAGGAAATGAGAAAAAGAGATAAATCAAGAATATCTTCTATTTCGGCCTGATATATCAGGTGAATGAAATTGCCATTTCCTGAGAGGAGACCTTGAGGGAAGAGTAATTTTGCTTTTTCAGCTGTTACATTTGGAAAATCTAGACCTTCAGCTGGGCATGTGGAGTGTGCAGTCGAATAAATTAGTCTAGGATAAAAAATAAAAGTTTTAAGCTAGATATATAAACTTGGAAGTCATTGGCATATAGATGGCATTAAAGCAAGTGATCTGGATGATATCATCCAGGACAGAAATCAGGATGAGGAGAAGGATCCAGCAAAGGGGTTTGAGAATGACCCATTAGGAGGGTAGGAGAAAAATCAGGAAGTAGGATGTCTTGGAGGGTAAGTAAAGAGAGTGGTCAAGGTCACTGCTGACTTTGACAAATAGTCTCAGAGGAGCAACACCTTGATTGGAGTGAACACCAGAGATATGAGACATGAGGAAATAGAGACCGCATGTACAAACAACCTGGTTGAGAAATTTTGCTATATAAGGAGTGATAGTTGAATGTGGAGTCAAGAGAAGGAACTCTTATTTTTATTTTTTGATGGGAAATATTTTGAAATGGAAAGGAACCAACTAGGACTTGGGTGTGATTTGAAGGAGGAGAGAAGATGGATAGGGAGCCTTGATAGTGAAAGGAAATGAGTCCAACATTGGGAGTTTAACTTTGACTTGATGCCTGTCCATAGAGTGTAGAGAGCTAAGAAACAGAGAAACTGCTCTGTAAGGTGGTCCCCGCAGGGGCTAATGACTCTGTTTATACTCTTCAAAGGTATTAGAGGGAACACATTCCTTCCTTCCCAGAACCTCAGTGCTAAAATCTAGCTTAGAGACCCCAAAGGCTACTTGTATAATGTCGCCAGGTTTTAAGAGCTGGAGGGAAAAAAGCAGTTATAAAGTTGATTGTGTGTGGAGGAATGGCTAGTACAGAGAAAAGTTGTAGCTATTTATGTTGAAGCATTTTAAAAAATGAGGCTGTATCATAAATAGATTGACTCCCCTGGGAGTAACCACTGCCACTATGATTTCAAAAGGGCCATTGATGCTGAACCAAAAGTGTGTGGCCAAATTTTAACAAAAAAGGCAAGTAGAGAAGAACTTAATCTGTGATGAGAGGGAGGAAGACAATAGACTTTTTATGTGAACAAACACAGAATGTACCATGTACATAATGCATTGTAGTTTACAAACGATTTCCATTCTTTGTCCTTTTGAGGTTTTAAAAAATATATTTTTATTAATTGCAGAGAGGAAGGGAGAGATATAGAAACATCAGTGATGAGAGTTAGAATCCTCAATCAGCTGCCTCCCACATGCCCCCCATTGGGGATCAAGCCTGCAAACTGGGGAGGAGGAGGGGATTGAACCATGACCTCCTGGTTCCTAGGTTGACACTCAACCACTGAGCCAGCCAGCCAGGCTCCATTTTAGTTTTGATATTTATAGAGGCTACTGAGTATCATTAATTTTATTCTAATTTTCATTTTTCAGATGAAAAAAGAGAGGCATAGAATAAGGTTACTTGATTTTTCCACCATCACACAAAGCAAAGGAATGGCTAAGCTAGGACTCAGATTCAGGACTTTTGTCTTTGTATCTTTGAATCTACAGAGAGTGGTGTGGCTGGATGATGTGTCAAAACACATCACATATTTAGGCTGAATATGAAAGGTCTCAAGGAAGTTAAGGTTGGTGGCACATTAAAGATGAATCAGGTAATGAGGAAATGTCCTCTATTATTCAATCAATCAATCAATCAATCAATCAATCAATTTTTGTCTTCTATTATTTAAAAAAAAATTGTTAAGCCCTGGCCAGGTGGCTCAGTTGGTTAGAGAGTCATCTATCTCATTATGCCAAAGTTGTGGGTTTGATCTTCAGTCAGGGTACATGCAAGAATCAACCAATGAGTGCATGGATGAGTGGAACAACAAATCGATCTTTTTCTCAAATAAATAAATAAATAAATAAATATTTTAAAAAAGAATGATATAAAATGAGAACCAAATTTATTCTATGCAACTTTGAAGAGTTAGGACCAGAACTAGGAGACAGATCCCACTAAATATTAGGAAGAGCTCCACAAAAAAGAAATTGTTATGTTCTTGAACTGTTGAAACGGGGGCTAGATGAATATTTAGCAAAGCTATCAAGGGAAATCTTTGACCTTACAACCTCTAAAATTGTGTTCAAATCAAGTCTCTTGAAATATTAGGACTGGTTTGCGAAAACCTAAATAACAGTGGTACAGTTCCTCAACACTCTAGTTATACAGAAGGAAGTCAGGATGTTTTCCTGTACTTTCTTGTTGCAATAATTACATATCCAAGCATTTCCATTTCTGCAGACCAGCTGCAGGCTGGTAGGTGAGGAGTCTGGGGTGGGAGTGGCGGGTGGCGGGTGGCTAGGTTAGGAAGAGTAGGGAACTGTGACTGATCCCAGGCAAAAGTGAAAGCAATTCACTGCTTTATCGGGCAGGGAAGGCAACCCTTAGTTAAGCAATTGAAAAATCAGCGGCAGCATACCAGCAGGAGTTTACCAGTGTCTCAGGGAGGATGGAAGCAGGAAGGGTTACACAGGAAGCCGTGCACGGAGTTTCAGTCAGTGGTGAAAGAAGCCTTTTGTTCTGAAAGGTAGTTTAGGGGGAGGGTGTTTTGTGGGCAGTAGTTTGTGAGGAAAGTGTTTGTCAGGAAGAGGGTATAGGGCTAGTAATATGAATAGCAGGGCTTGTTGAGAAATGTGCTTTGCAGGGAACTTGCTTTCCTCGGGCTGTGCTTGGTGCCGTGAGAGAGGCTACAGGGGCAGAAGGAAGCATCCCAGCTATGGGTTTTAAATATATGTATATAATTCAAAACTTAAATTTAAAAATGTTATGGGATTATAAAATATACATATTCTACTCTATACATATTAGAGTAGAACAATTGGACAATATAAAGAAGAAATAAATAGCTCCTTTGTCCCCTCACTGTTACCAGTTTGGTGTACTTACTATGAATTTGATATATTTTTTGGAAATTTTAAGTCTCCACTTTGTCTCAAACTTTTTACTTTGAAAATCTTCAAGCCTAGAGAAAAGTTGAAAGAACAGTGTGATACACATTAGTATTCATACCTTCTACCTAAGCCATCAATTGTTAACATTCTGCCACATACACACCCTTCTGTTTTCCTGAGCCATTTGAAAGTAAGTTGTTGCAAACATCATGTCAATTCACTTTGAAATACATTGGCATGCATCTCTAAGAATAAGGACATTCTCCTACATGGCAACATTACCATTATCTCACTTAAGAAGATCATTATAGCCCTAGCCGGTTTGGCTCCTTGGATAGAGTGTCACCTGCAGACTGAAGGTTCAGGTTCGATTCCAGCCAAGGGCACATGCCTGGGTCACGGGCTCAATCCCCAGTAGGGGGTGTGCAGGAGGCAGCCAATTGATAATTGTCTCTCATCATTGATGTTTCTATCTCTCTCCCCCTCTCCCTTCCTCTCTGAAATCAATAAAGAAATATATATATATATATAAAATTTAAAAAAGATCATTATTAATTCAGTCAGATCTGCATTGCATCTGTCTTATTTATCAACTAATGGCCCGGTGCATGACATTCGTGCACATTAAAAGGGAATTAATTAGAGGAAATATTTTAATATTGCTATTTTGTTTCCATCTCTTCATCCCAGTCTCTCCCAGTCTCTGTCTCTGTTTTTTTTAGCAGTCCCCCAGGCCTCCCTGCCTATCCTCTCTCCCTCTTCCTCATTCCCAGCTGGGAGGGGACGGGGCCAGTGGGGGCAGCTCCACCCTCTGCCTGCCCTGAAGCCTCATTCTGAGAGAGACTCCAAAAGCGAGCTGGGAGGAAGGGAAAGAAAGGGAGAAAAGGCTGTGAGCTGGTGGGCGCTGTGTGTGTCTGTGCGTGTGTGTGGTTGTGAGTGAGTGTGAGTGCCGACCCCGCCTCCCCAGGCCCTGTCCCCGCTGCCACAAGTCCCCAACCACCAGAGCCTACTGTGCTCACAGCCTGGGCGTTAGGTAGAGCCTTCAGTCGTTTTGGATGTGATGGACCCTGGCTCTTTGTGTGTGTGTTATATATATATATGTCTTATTACAGATTCTGCATGCTTTCCCTTTTCTTATTTCTCTTGGTCATCTTTAAAGACAGAACTTCAATCATTTATCTGGCTGGTCAGCTAAACCAAAGCAACTGTATACTGGGGATGGTAAAAAAAGGACCCGCCAAGAGCATGGGAACCTGGAAGCCTGTCAGAAGGGCATCTCTCAGAGTTCAGGATTCTTTCTTTCTCCTGAGCTCATCTCAACTGCTCTCCTCCAGAATGTGTCTTGGTGTGGGCCTCTTTGAGTTCATCTTGTTTAGGACTCTCTGTGCTTCCTGGACCTGTATGTCTATTTCTTTCACCAGGTAAGGGAAGTTTTCTGTCATTAGTTTTTCCAATAGGTTTTTTATTTTGTTTTGAAAAAAAAATTTTTTTTTATTGACTTCAGAGAGGAAGGAGAAGGGAGAGAGAGATAGAAACATCAACAATGAGAGAGAATCATTGATTGACTGCCTCCCACATGACCCTGATGGGGGATTAAGCCTGCAACCTGGGCATGTGCCCTGACTGGGAATCAAACCATGACCTCCTGATTCATACATAGGTCATTGCTCAACCACTAAACCATGCCAGCCAGGTGGTTTTTGATTTCTTGCTCCTTCTCTTCTCCTTCCAGCACCCCCATGATGCAAATGTTGGTACACTTGAAATGGTCCCAGGGGCTTCTTACACTACCTTCATATTTTTTTATTCTTTTCGCTGTTCTAATTGGGTACTTTTTGCTTTCTTATATTCTAACTTCTTTTTTTATTATTTATTTATTTGTTTGTTTGTTTGTTTATTTATTTATTTATTTATTTTTTGTTGTTGTTGCTGGGCATTTCCTGTTGTTTTTTTTTAAATTGTTTTATTGCTTAAAGTATTACAAAGAGTATTACATATGTCTCCTTTTTTCCCCCCCACACTTGACAATCCCCTGGCCTCCCCTACCCCCCAGTGTCTTATGTCCATTGGTTAAGCTTATAAAGTGGGGCCTTGACTTACGAGTTTAATTCGTTCTGAGACCGAGCTCGTTAAGGAGCTCGTTAATATATTCCAACTTCTTGATTTGATTCTCAGAGTCCTCTACTCTCCTGTTGATCCTCTGTAAATTATTCTTTATTTCAGTTAATGTATGCTTAATTTTTGACTGGTCCTTTTTTGTGTTGTCAATGCTCTCATTAAGTTCCTTAAAATTCTCACTAAGTTCTTTGAAATTCTCATTAAGTTTCTTGAGCAGCCTTATAAATTGTTTTAAACTCTGTATCTGGTAGTTTTCTTGCTTCCATTTCATTTAATTCTTTTTTTTTCTTGAAAATTTTCCTGTACTTTCACTTGTGACATGTTTCTTCGTTTCTGCATTTTGGCTGCTTCCCTGTGTTTGTTCCTGAGTATTAGATAGATCTGCTATGTCTGCCAGACTTCATATAATCACCTTGAATAGTAGGTGTCTTATAGGGCCCAGTGGCTCAGCCTCCCCAGACACCTGAGTTGGGCATGCCAGGTCCACTCCTGTGTTAGGTGTGCTTTGTCCTATTGTAGGTGAGCCTTGATTAATTTTGGTGTCACTGGGAGGGACTGACCTCCAGGCCAATTGGTTGTGAAGATCAGCTGTGACTACAGCAGAAGAGCTGCTATGCAGGAGCTAATCCTATGGAGCAGGGCTTGCTTCAGTTGGGCTTTGGTGCTCACTGAGTCCACCCCTTGAGTGTGTCACTGGTGAATATGGAAGAGTTGTAATCCAGCATGGATGAAGTTGATCACCAGGTGTACTGGCACTGGGCCTCCTGGGAGGTGAAAAGTCAGCCATTGCCTGTGCCCCACCTAGGGCTACCCAGTATGTGCTACAAAGCAATCTGCAGATGGCTGCTACTTGTGTTGAGCTTGGAGGTGCCTAGGAGAGGCCAAGCTGTGACCCACTAGTGCCAGGCCTGGAGCCACTTATTGAGAGGTATAGGGCATGCTGAAGCCAGCTACTGCTTGTTTGAGAGATTTTAGAAAAGTCCAAAACATGGGGCAAGAGAAGCCAGTTATATCGAAAAGCCACTAGAAATGGTTTGGATGACCTGCAAATAGGGACAACCAGGATCT
The DNA here is from genome assembly GCF_000412655.1 of Myotis brandtii. Classification (NCBI taxonomy): domain Eukaryota; kingdom Metazoa; phylum Chordata; class Mammalia; order Chiroptera; family Vespertilionidae; genus Myotis; species Myotis brandtii. Next base: position 293,054 of record NW_005358421.1, read on the forward strand.
AAGGGAATTATCAGAACAGGGGAAAAAGTGTGAGCCAGATTGATGGAGATTCAGATATGGTGCAGCCTGTCAGCTCTGTGGCAGGAAGGACTCAATAAAGGAACACTGGCCTCTGTCAACACTTCTGTTTGGGAGAAAGCTCTTGGCCTGATTCTAGACAAGTTAGTTTCTCCCTGAATGTCCCAGGTTCTTTTCAAGCTGCTGCCCAGTGCTGCCCAAGTAAGTCCGTGCACAGACCCTTTAAGAGGAACTGCCTGGGACTCCTGCAGTCTCTGTGTCACTCAGTCACAATCCCCACTGGTTTTTACAGCCAGAAGTTGTGGGGACTTCTCTTACCAGTACTGAGACCCTGGGCTGGGGGGCCTGGTATGGGACAGGGACCCCTCTCTCCTAGAAACCCACACAACCAAGATATTCTTCCCCATTTTAAACTACCACATGTGGATGTGGGACCAGCTATTTCCAAGATTCTGCTTGGTGTCTGTCCTATTAGTCTCCATATGCTTCTTTAATTACCTAGTTGTAGGACTTCAATTCAGCTAGACTTCAGGTGTTTCTGAATGATGGTTGTTCTATATTTTAGTTGTAAATTTTGATGTGGTTGTGGGAGGTGGTGAGTACCAAGGTTACATAGTATGCCATCTTGACCAGAAGCCTGACTTTCTTTCTTTCTTTCTTTCTTTCTTTCTTTCTTTCTTTCTTTCTTTCTTTCTTTCTTTCTTTCTTTCTTTCTTCTTTTTTTAAAGGAAACGGCCAGTTATGCTGTGGTTAAGACTTCTCTCTTCACCCTTGAAAAACCCACATTTGATCACAGCAATACATGGTCAGACTTAACAGCCCCAAATTTAACCACTTGTGTAAAGTCATAACCAGTTTTATTGCAAAAGGACCCTGTACATATTTACCAATTCTAGTACCTTAATAGTTACCCAACAAGTCAATATACAGAAACATGATCATGAGAAGCAAGAAGTACTACCCAACCCTTCTGCATATTAGCAACTTGTCCCTCCTGAGCAATAGTATTCACCTCACTGAGGTCTGTGAACAGTCACTTTTTGCATTCATCCTGAGTGAAAGATGGGATAACTTAAGTATAAAAGCAACATATTATAAACAATTTCTTACCAAAAAAGTCACAAATTAAACCAAAGTATTTTACAGATTTGCTTTCACTTAAGCTCTCTCTCCCCTTATCCTGCCAGCCAGCTAGATGTCTTTGAATATGATGGTGACTCTCTTAGCATGGCTGGCACATAGATTAGTATCTTCAAATAAACCCACCAGGTAAGCTAAGTAGCCTTTTGCAGCACATGGGTGGTGGTACTCTGAAACTCAGTGGATTTCTGGTAACAATGGATTTCTCCAAACCCAACGGTCCTGGGCCTGTAGTGATGAGATTTTTTTTCACCCTGCTACTAGATGCGGGGCACTTCCCCAGCCATGAATTTGTGAGCATTCTGTTTGGTTTGGGCCATATTCTTTACCCAGCTCTGAAGTCTTAGGCTGTTTCTTCATTGGCCATGCTGCTTCTGCTGCCTAAGTTGGAGACTCAGTCATAAGCAAAGTAAAGAAGCTGCACTAATGAACAACCAAACTGTTAGGGGCAGAAATAGAATATTGAGGATTAGCTATTATCCTATATAATAAAGATATAATATGCAAATGGTCATTATGCCGTGAAGCATAATGACCGACTGCATAACGACTGGATCATGGATCAGTAGGAGGGTGGGGCAGCGAGCTACAAGCAGGCAGCAGAGAGCTACAGGAGGGGGCAGGGCAGCAGAGAGCTATGGAGGGGGCAGAGGGGCGGAGGGAGCTATAGGAGGATGGGGCAGCGGGCGGAGAGCTACTGGAGGGAGGCAACGAGCTACTGGCAAGCTACTGGCACATGGATTCGTGCACAGGGCTACTAGTAAGAAATAAAACAAGAAATATTAATTATGCTCTGTTAACTGTGATTGTTTTGTTCTGATTAAGGAAAGCCCATTCTAACTTGGCTGGGAGTCAACCTTGGACCTGGCAGTTAACCTTGGAACTGGGAGTCAACCTTGGAATGCTGTCCATCCCGTTCAAAAACTGCCTATTATCATGGAAAGATTAACAACTTGTTGCACAAATAATTCGTCCCAGGCCACATTGCCTACTTCCCATGCCTGTAATCCCTACTTCCCCAAGTAATCTTTGTCCTACTCAATATAAGCAGCTGACTTATGGGAGGTTGCAGATTTTTGTCAATGACCTGCTGCTCTATCATGTTGCCTGCATTACTAGAATAAATGCTCAGATATGATTCAACCCTGTCTCTGCTTAATTGACTCAAGTAGTGACAAGTAACCACTTTGGTGATGGGAGTAATTTCATAAAAAAAAAAGTCAGGGAAAGAAGATGACTGTTAAAGGAATGTATCTCAAATGGTGTAATCTTAAAAGTGAACAGCTAATAGGAAAGGATATTTTTTTGGATTGTAATAGAAAGAACTCTTAAGAATCATGTCATTAGGTGATTTATTTTTATCCAACAAGCCTGGCCCTGTGTGAACCACGGGACCCTGAAGAGAATTTGAAGGCATTTTTGTAGTCTCATGCAAATGAGCAACACCCATTCTCTCTTCTGCTTCCTCTCTCCCAGGGCAGGCTGATTCCACTTGCTCCTGATTCCCTCCAGAGTTACTGTTGGAGGTAGAGAAGGACAAATAGGGGCCACAGTGCTAACCTTCCTGGTGTCTCTCCCCTGATCTCCAGCACTGATTTCCCCCACATACATTCACCCCTCTTCTGTCTCTCCCAGCCCTTTGAGAATTCCATTTCAATTCTGCTCATGATAGAAAAAAGTGAACAAATAAAAAGAGTCACTATTGTCAAGCTACTAACTGTGAGAAATGCTCACCTGTCCGAATTCAAATAATGGACTTGGAGGCAGAAGTATGGCGAAAACAAGACTTTTAATATGTTCTTGAGAGTGGGTGTCTGTCTGGTTATACAGGCACACTTGGGGTGGTGAACAGTCTATTTATTCAGTCCCTCCTCCGGTTCCTCATTGGCTGAGTACTATGGGGTCACCTGTGTCCTTGTATGTCCCCCAGGCCATATTGTCTCCTATTGGGCCATTTAAAAAAAAATTGGACTGAGGCCTTTTCTAATTGCCTACACCTCCCTTTGTCTAGTGGAATCTTCCTGGAAAGTGCACTACCAGCCATGCGCACAGTTCTCATACCCTCTCCCCACCCACTCCCCACCTTCTGTTTGCCCTGGGGAAATTCAGTAATCTACTGGCCACATGCTGTTTCTTTTCTATGAAGATGAATCATAGAGGCCTGTCTCCTACACTAACTAAAATCAAGTAGGCTTGCCCTAGTTGGTTTGGCTCAGTGGATGGAGCGTCAGTCTGCGGACTCAAGGGTCCCAGGTTCCAGTCCGGTCAAGGGCATGTACCTTGGTTGCGGGCGCAGCCCCAGTAGGGAGTGTTGTGCAGGAGGCTGATGGATGTTTCTCTCTCATCAATGTTTCTAACTCTCTATCCCTCTCCCTTCCTCTCTGTAAAAAATATATTAAAAAAAAAATAAAATCAAGTAGGCTGAAGCACAAAGAAACTATTCTACTCTTATGCTAACAAGCCTGGGAACTTAAACTTTTGAACTCTTCCTGTAGATAACCTTCTGATTATCCCCTGAAAGACTTGGGAGAGAATGTTCATATGTCCAGACCACCTGACGTTCATTATCCAGACCATCAGACATCTGGAAGATTATAATCTTGGGCCGATCCAGAATGCAGGATTGATACTTCTCAAGAATGAACGTTTAACTATAAGATCTCTTAGCTGTTCGTTGTTCTTTGCAGCACTCTTGGTTTTGCCTAGTTGTGTTTCTGGTTTGCAAGATACTTGAGTAAATCTTTATCAGCTATGTCTAGTCAAGTCCTCCTGATGCATATATAATTGGTGGACAGCAATAGCTGGCTGCTGCCCAGTTTCAGACCTGATATGACTCAGCATTAGTGTGTGAGGTGAGCCACTACCCAGGGCTGAAATAGTGCCACTTGTATACTAGTACTTGCCTCCCTAGGCTCACTCTTCCTTGAAACCTCTGCTGTTTTTCATAGTATCTCCCAGAACTGGGCAGTGGGAAGAGGAAAGCAGATGTAGGTCAGGAAGTGGTTTAAACTACTGGGTGCAAAATCCCCCAAATAAAAATAAAATGGCCTGAACTCACTCATCCTTCAATTCTTTTTTCACAAAGCAAGCCCACAAACTTCCTTTTTGTAATTTCCTTTTCCTTCAAGGTGATTTTCTTTTTATTTTTCATTATGAAAATTTTCAAACATACACTGAGGTAGAGAAGACTATAATTAATCCCTAAGTGCCCATCAATTTCAACAATAATTAACATTTTCCCATCTTGTTTCATTTCTCCTCCCTATTTTACTATTTTTATTGATGTATTCATTTATTCTTGGAGTATTTTTAAAGCTAATTATAAGTGTATTTTGAAGTGGGAAGTTGAGCAGAGGAAACCAAGCTTAATGTGTTCAGCCCTCAACCCTGCCTCTCTAGCTCCCCATGGCTACCTCAGAGTCACACCAGGTGCAAATAAAATTTCATAGCCTGATATTTATTCTTCTAATAGATAATGTTGACTACATTCTTTATGCCAGAAACTGTGCTAGGTACTGAGGAAAGGAAGAGAGCGAGGATAAGAACCTCTCAGTTCAGTGGGAAAGAAAAAAAGCAAAAGGGCAATACTGTTGGTGTGGCTGATTATTTATATACTAGAGGCCCATAAAAAAATAAAATAAAATATATACTAGAGGCCCGATGCATGAAATTCATGCAAGTGGCTCAGCCCTCGCAGCCCCGACTTCCTCTGGAAGGAGGCCCGAAAGGACATTTGGCTGTCCAGTCTAATTAGCATAGTATGCTTTTATTATTATAGATTATAGTTGCAGCAAGAGTGTTAAGTTGCTATACAGGCCTCCTTATGTCTGCTTTGTGAATCTAGAGCCATATATTATTGACAAGGCCACAGAATTAACTTCTTTCTGGAAGTTTTCTAAAGGAATCTCAAGTTGGCCTTTTAAAAGCCTCTATTTTTTTTTTGCTATCTTGAATATAGAGAAACCAAGCCAAATAAACCCTTTCTACCAGGTTTCACTCATAATACAATTTGGGTAAATTCCTTTCTTCCCCAAATCTCCACAATGTCTTAAAGTTCCTGGTGTGCCAGGAAGTTATCTTCCTTATCTCCTGCAAAGCTGGGGTGCTATAGCCAAGTCCTAGGCAAGTTTTTCTGAGAGCCTTTGTAGGAATTGATTCATTATAATGGATTAAGTGGGCATCATTCCCAAAATAACATTCTGGCCCTGGCTGGTGTGGCCCAGTTGGCTGAGCATCGCCCTGTGCACTTAAAGGTCTCTGGTTCTATTCCTGACCAGCACACATGCCCAGGTTTTGAGTTCAGTCTCCAGTCAGTGTATGGGAGGCAACTGATCGATGTCTCTCTCTCTCTCTCTCTCTCTCTCTCTCTCTCTCTCTCTCTCTCTCTTTCATCAATAAAAAATTATTAAAATAAAAAAATAACATTCTGGATAAAACCTTGGTTGCATAACTTACTTTTCCATTATATCCTGGTACAAAGGAGGACAAGTTCTTACTGAACCTATGCAAATAACTATGCTATAATAACAAGTACGGAGTCTTGTTAAGAGTTTTTAAATTCTTGGCTGGGGTATGAGGGGTAATGAGAATCAGATAACATTTAAAAATGTTTCTTTTGGGGGGGGAAGGAGACATATGTGTACTACTCTGTAATACTTTAAACAATAAAATTAAAAACAAAACAAGCAAACAAACAAAAAAACAATAAAGCCTCAACAGAGCTCCCATGAAATACTTAAAAAAAAAAAAATAAAATAAATAAATAAAAATGTTTCTTTTGTTACAGAAGAACAGAGAAGAACCAAGCAACACTTAGAGAGATGGAGTTACATTTATTATTATTACGCGTGGGCCCAGAGAAAAAAATCTCTGGAATTCTGGGTGAAGTCACACAGGAAGTTTCTTGTATTTATACCTTTTTACCCTCTTTGTCTCCCAAATATGGGGTTTTCCGGTCCCCTTTGCAAGTTCTTAAAGAGCCCCTATGTGCTGGGGCTTTGAGACTGCAACCAAAGGCTTGGCCTGGTGCCAGCACTGATAACTTCGTCTGGGGAAGATTTAATGGCCTCTCTGAAATGGGAGTAGTCTATATTCCTTATTATTTAAGCAAGCAAGTATTTACAGAAGCCAAAATAGCAGGGTTAAAATTTCAAACAGCAGTTTTTATATAAGATGGATGCTTTAATTTCACTCAGAGGGAAAGGCGGGGGAAGATTGAAGAGGATAAAGGAGAGATAAATGGTTATGGAAGGAGATTTGACTTGACACAATACAAAATATAGATGATGTATTATAGAATAATTGTACACCTGAAACCTATATAATCTTATTAATCAATATCATCCCAATAAATTCAATAAAAAGAAAAATGGTTATTTCAGTTAAAAAAAACAGAGCCTAGTAATTTGTTATGAATTACAGAGTTTAAGAAGAAGAAAAAGCCTTCTTTATATATTTAGAATAAAATGTTAAAACAATAATAACATTAAAGTAGAACATTAAAACAATATTCCAAATGAATAACCACAAATTTTCCTTTTCTGTTCATTTAGTCCTATATAACTAATTCTTGTTCTGCTAAATCTTGAGATAGCAATTTCATGAAACTGTCTGCTTTTTCATTAAAAAGAGTTCTGGAAATCTTTACTTAGTCCACTGGTTTGGTATGAAAGTTATCTAAGTAATGTTAACTCAAAACCCATACTTAGGAGTCTATACTTCAAAGCACTAATAGTGTGAAGTATCTGGTTTGGTCCCTTTTCTTGGGCCCTTCTTTGTTGAAGATATAAATTCTGGCCTGTAATTTATAGGAGAACCTTCAGGCAAATATTAGAGTAAAACAAAAACTATGTGTAAGTGACAGAACCTAAAAATGCTCAGGGTTAATTTATATCTGATAAATTTCAAATGTGAAAGGTTATGAAGATTCTTAAGAAGAATAATGCAACCTACAGGGAAATTTGGTTGTTTATTTGACATGCAAAACTGTAACAGGGGATGGATATACTATACTTATATAAAGCTATCCATATAATTTTAATAAATACTAAACCCAGCTTGTTACTCTAACTGGATTTTCTTATCAAAACTGGAGTTTACATGCTAAAAAAGGAAGTTTCCACCTTCTGAATTCCCACCAACTCCCTATAGAAATCACTGGCTGGACCAGAGATATATATATTTTTTTGACCAGAGATATTAAGATGGATTTTTGAGACATAGGAGGTTCCACCCCCTGTCTCCATTCCCCCTTCTTCTCCAGTAGTGGACACTTGAATAAACCACTTTCCCTCTCACCAGCACCTGTCTCCCAAGTTTGGCTTTCTTAGTGGTGGGCAGCTGGACCTGAGGGTCATTTCCCCAGTTCCAAACTAGCTAATAAAGCCATTTCAAAAATATTTTTAGAGAAAATGTCTCTAAAGATTATTATTAAGCCTATTTCAAAGAAATCAGTGAATGTCACACTGATCCATAAAAATGGATGAACAGAACTTTTATAGAGCATGCAATCCAACTTTCCTAGCATAGGTGTAGGCTGTGAGAAGACAGAGAACTTGGCAAAGGGATTCGTAAGTTAGATATGATTTTGGATAGTTCTTTCTGTAAACTTTGTTCTGAAGAGTGGGATGGTTGTGGTCTGTTTTATTGATCGTATGCTATTACTAAAACTCCTCCAACTTTACAGAAGCTGCCAAAATCACTCAGAAAGAACAAGTCATAGTGTGATAACTCCCCCAGAAGATCATCTAACAGATAGACTTGGGACTATGCAGGGCCTGAATAAGTGAGAGCCCAAATCAGGGGAACTGCAGTGGTTAGAGAGGGGATAAGAGGTTTATAACTGAAAGATCTGGCAGAGGTTGGAAGGATTGGGTTCTGTGGATTGTAGCAGGTTTGTGTGAACTCATTTTACAAATGTGAATTTTTATGATTTCTAATAATAACTGAAAATATCCATCTTAGATATGCAAGATAGTTTTGGGCATTGATGGTAACCAATTGTTCTCTAGATCCATGAGGAAATGACCTAAACTGAGCAGGCTATCAAGGGCAAGGCAAGAATGTAAGAGAAGGAACAATGGGTGGGAGTTAATGGATCAGGGTTTCATTCTTGTTCTGCCTTAGGCAAGTCACTTAATATCTCAGGGCCTCAATTTTATGGCAAAACAGGAGAAATAATTTTAGCTCTTTTTACTTGGTGGAGATGTTGTAAGGGTTATATGAGGTCATTTATGTGAAAATGAAGTAAAATGTAAAGCCATCTATTCAGCTTCCTAGAAAGCCAAAACAATATTTTTGTGTGGATTGGAAGAAAGGCTCCTTCTCAGGGTGAAGTCAACCCTGGGCCAGTTTGTATAATTTGGTGAGCAGAGCATGGGTTAGGTTTCAGTCTCTACTTACCACCTTGGCTGGCCATGCTTGAATGGAGCATAATCTTCAGAACTATTTCTGCAAGAAGAATCACACTATGTAATATTATAAGAAAGCATCACTGGCAAGATGGGTTTTTTAAAAAATCTTTATTGTTCAATCAGGCCAGCAAGCGGGGCAGATTATTACAGATGTTCCTCTTTTTTCCCCGCCATAGCTCCCCTCCATCCAGTTCCCACCCCACCCCAGGCCCCTGCCCCACTATCCTCGTCCATAAGCTCTTTGTCTAATCTCTTCCCACAACCCCCCTACCCCCTTCCCCCTGAGAATTGTCAGTCCACTCCCTTTCTATGCCTCTGATTCTATTACATTCACCAGTTTATTTTGTTCATCAGATTTTTTCATTTGATTTTTAGATTCACTTATTGATAGACATGTATTTGTTGTCACTTTGTTGTTCATAATTTTTTCTCTTTACCTTTTTCTTCTTCTTCCTCTTCTTAAAGGTTACTTTTCAGCATTTCACATAATACTGGTTTGGTGATGATGTACTCCTTTAGCTTTTTCTTGTCTGTGAATCTCTTTATCTGACCTTCAATTTTAAATGATAGCTTTGCTGGATAGAGTAATCTTGGTTGTAGGTTCTTGGTATTCATCACTTAATATATTTCTTGCTACTCCCTTCTGGCCTGCATAGTTTCTGTTGAGAAATCAGCTGACAGTCATATGGGTACTCCCTTGTAGGTAGCTAACTGTTTTTCTCTTGCTGCTTTTAAGATTCTCTCTTTGTCTTTTGCCCTTGGCATTTTAATTATGATGTGTCTTGGTGTGGTCCTCTTTGGATTCCTTTTGTTTGGGGTTCTCTGTGCGGCATTTTAATTATGATGTGTCTTGGTGTGGTCCTCTTTGGATTCCTCTTGTTTGGGGTTCTCTGTGCTTCCTGGACTTGTAAGTCAATTTCTTTCACCAGGTAGAGGAAGTTTTCTGTCATTATTTCTTCAAATAGGTTTCCAATATCTTGCTCTCTTCTTCTGGCAACCCCATAATTTGGATGTTGGTACGCTTGAAGTTGTCCCAGAAGCTCCTTACACTATCTTCATATTTTGGATTCTTTTTTCTTTTCCGGTTGGGTGTTTTTTGCTTCTTTGTATTTCAAATCTTTGACTTGATTCTTGGGATCCTTTAGTCTGCTTTTGAATCTCTGAATATTATTCTTTATTTCAGTGTATGCTTAATTTCTGATTGGTCCTTTTTCATATCATTGAGGGTCTCACTAAATTTCTCAGAGGTTTCTAGAAGATTCTTGAGTAACCTTATAACTGTGGTTTTGAACTCTATATCCAGTAGTTGCTTTCCTCCATTTCTTTCATTTGTGACTTGTTTCTTTGTCTCCGCATTTTGGCTGCTTCCCTGTGTTTGTATCTATGTACTGGGTAGCTGCTAAGTCTCCTTGAGCTGATAGAGTGGCCTTGTGTGGTAGGTGTCCTATAGGGCCCAGTGGGTCAGCCTCCCCAATCACCTGAGGTGGATGCTCTTTGTGCACCCCTTTGTGGGCTGTGTGCACAGTCTTGTAGTTAAGCCTTGATTGCTGTTGGTATCACTGGGAGGAATTGACTTCCAGGCCAATTGGCTATGATGACCAGCTGTGTCTACACTGAAAGATCTGTTGCACAGGATACACCCTTATGGGGTAGGACTTGCTTCAGTGGGGCTTTGATGCTCACTGAGTCTGCCTCTTGAGTGTGTCTATTATGGATGTGAAGAGTTAAATCTGGTATGGTCTCACTCTGACCACTGGGTACACTGGTTCTTGGATCTCCAAGGAGGTGCAAGGTCAGCCACTGTCTGGGGCCACCCAGCAGGAGCTACAGAGAGATCTTCAGATTCTTCTTTGTATTGGGTTTGGAAGTGCCCAGACGAGGCCCAGCTGTGAAGCAAGGCAGGCTGCTGCCAGGCCTTGCGCCTTCTTTTAGAAGCTCTGGGACTCTCTGACCCAGCTGCAGTTTAACAGGTTTTAGGCGGAGAAAGGACAAGCCATTCATATGCAAAAGCCGATGCGCACAGCTTGGGTGGGGTTGTAAATTGGGTGGGGCGGGGTCTCTGGGAATCACCAGGGTGGAGCAAACAGCAATGCCTTCCAGTCAGCCCTGCACTGAAGAGGTCCCTGGGTCTCCGCGCCCCACGCCCTTGTGCAAGAACAATGATCGATGTGAGCACCTCTGAGAGAAAGCTGCCCTCATGTTCCTGTCCCAATGCCAGACAGTCCAGTTTCTCCCTGTACGTGTCTGGGTCCCCCAGAGTCTCGCCCAGAACTGGAGTTCAGATATGTCGGGAGTGCTGGGGCTGGGGTCTCCTCTCCGCATCCCACATGGAGGGGGAGACTTGAACTGGTTCGAGCAAGCTAGGAGGTGCTTTTGGGATTAAAGAATAATGAAAGACAGACATAAAATAGATTAAAAGCTTGGGCTGGGTGTGGTGCCTGCCCTCTGGAGGGACAGAGCACACAGAGAGAGCGCCAGCTCTGAAAGCTGTTTATTATATACTCGAATTACAGGAAGTTACATCACATCTGGGTGGGCCTTTGACATCATGAGATCCATCCCCTTAACACTGGGCAGGAGAGTCAGACTGAGTGGCATCCAGTCTTTGACTGATCCCACCCTCAGGGAGTGGCTCTGCCCTCCCCCTGAGTTCCAGATGACGTAAATTAAGCCAAGTGTATTCTTTTTTTTAAAAATTTTATTTTTATTGATTTCAGAGAGAAAGGGAGAGGGAGAGAGACATAGAAACATCAATGATGAGAGAGAATCATTGATCGGCTGCCTCCTGCACATCCCCTACTGGGGATCAAGCCCACAACCCAGGCATGTGCCCTTGGCCGGAATCAAACCTGGGACCCTTCAGTCCACAGGCTGACGCTCTATCCACTGAGCCAAACCAGCTAGGGCAAGCCAAGTGTATTCTAATGGCCCTTAACAGTTCAGAGCAAGTGGGAGCTTGTATCGCCCTCCCAATTAAAAGAGCAGCACTTTCTGTGCTTCTGCACCTTTTACCAGTCTTAATGCGTTTTCTTCACCTCTCTAGTTGTGGAATTTCCACTCTGCCAGCTTTCCTGTGGTTCTGGGGAGTAGTTGTTCTGCCTTTTAGTTGTAATTTTGATGTGTTTGTGAGAGGCAGCAAGTATAGATGTTTACCTATGCCGCCATCTTGCTTCCTTCAATCCTGATGTCAGTTTGATGTTGAGATACTGATCCACAGAATGGAGGGTCCCAGGTCATTCTTGAGTTTCACAACCATATCCTTGCCCACAGGGACTTGAAAAAGAAACAGAAAGCATGGTGCTTACACAGTGGGCTGCCTGCAGGACCGGGAAAGCGAGGGACTGTTGCTGCGTGCCAGAGGCTGGGAGGAAACCCATTACTAATTCTTTTAAACCAGTGATTCTCAACCATTCTCCAGATTCAGTCTTTTATAGCAAACATGTTATATGTCCTCTTTACTATCCTGAAGTGTAATTTACAGATAAAATAACACCTTTACACCACATAAACCTAGGCAATCCATCTTTAGAGTCTGAATACTCAGAATCATTGTTCCAACATTTCTCTCCTGCATTATCAGGTTTTCCTCTCTATTTGATCTTTATTATCAATAAACATGCTGTTATTTTCCCATTTAAAGAAATAAAACAAAGTAAAAAGCCAACTTTCTCTTGACACTCACTTTCATTTTGTCTCATGACTTAGTCATGTCTTGAAGTCCTCTAAATTTCCATCTGCAGCTCACACTCTTCTGAACTCCAGACTCCTATACTCACTCTATTTAATTGCCATTCAACATATCAACTTGTAGGGTTTTAAATATATATATATATCCAAACCAGCCAGGGCTTATTATTACTTTTAAATATATTTTTATTAAACTCAGAGAAGTAGTGAGAGGGAGAGAGCGAGAGAAACATCATTGATAAGAAACAATCATTGATCAGGTGATTCCTGCATGCCCCCCATGAGGATTAATCCGGAAACCTGAGCATGTGCCCTTGACTGAAATTGAACCCAGGACCCCTCAGTCCACAGGCTGATGCTCTATCCACTGAGCCAAACAGACTAGAGCTCAACTTGTATTTTAGTAGACATGCTGAACTTAACATCACACAGGGTTGGGTAGGGTGGAAGAAAACTGCAAGGAAATAGACCAAAATGTAAATAATGGTCTTGTGTGTTTTGCTATCTTATTACTAGAGGTCCGATGCACAAAATTCGTGCACTGGGGGGGGGTCTCTCAGCCCAGCCTGCACCCTCTCCAATCTGGGACCCCTCGGGGGATGTCTGACTGCTGGTTTAGGTCCGATCCCACAGGGATGGGGCCTAAACCGGCTGCCGGACATCCCTCTCACAATTTGAGACTGCTGGCTCCCAACCACTTGCCTGACTGCCTGCCTGATTGCCCCAACCGCTTCTGCCTGCCAGCCTGATCACCCCCTAACCACTCCCATGCCAGCCTGATCAATATCTAACTGCTCCTCTGCCAGTCCGATTGATCCCAATTGCCCTCCCATGCTGGCCTGTTCACCCCCAACTAGCCTCCCCTGCTGGCCTGATTGCTCACAACTGCCCTCCCCTGCGGAACATCTTATGGTGGCCATCTTGTGACCACATGGGGGTGGCCATCTTGTGTGAGGGTGTTATGGTCAATTTGCATATCACCTCTTTATTATATAGGATGTAGAACTTCTATAATGAGTATTAACACTTAAAAAACTTTTTATTTTGAAATCATTGTTGATTTAGAGGAAGTTGTAAAGATGGCATACAAAGGTCCCATGTATCCTTTACCCAGTTTCCTCTAGTGATTACATCTTACCTAACTACTATAATATCAAACTAGGCAATTGACATTAACAAAGTGTATGTGTGTGTGTGTATGTGTGTGTGTGTATTTCTATGTTATTTTATTTCATGTGTGAATTCATGTAACCACCACTGCAGTCAAGATATAGAACTATTTCATCACCACAAAAATCTCCCTTGTGGTACTTCTTTATAGTCACACCTACATCCCCATCTCCACCATCTTAACCCTTGGCAACCACTACTATTTTCTCCATGTCATATAAATGGAATCATACAGTACATGACCACTTGATCCCTCCCCCCCCTCCCATTTAGCAAAATGCCTTTAGGATCCATCTAATTTGTTGTGTGTACCACCAACAGGTCATTCCTGTTTATTATTTATTTAT
>NW_005358421.1:307719-318883 GCF_000412655.1 Myotis brandtii
TATTATTTATTTATTTATTTATTTATTTATTTATTTATTATTTTATTTCAGAGAGGAAGGGAGAGGGAGAGAGAGATAGAAACATCAATGATGAGAGAGAATCATCGACCAGCTGCCTCTTGCACACCCCACACTGGGTATCGAGCCCACAACCCAGGCATGTGCCCTGACTGGGAATGGAACCCTGACCTCCTGGTTCATAGGTCGATGCTCAACCACTGAGCCACTGTGGCTGCCTCATTCCTCTTTGTTGCTGAGTAGTATTCCATGGTATATAAGTATCAGTGTTTGTTTAGCCCTTCTCCTATTGAAGGATATTTGGTATGTTTCCAGTTTTGGGCTAGTACAAATGAAACTGCTATTAACATTTGTGTACAGAGTTTTGTGTGGACATGTTTTCGTTTCTCTGGGATAAATGCCTAGGAATGTGATTGCTGGGTTGTAAATATGTAAGTGTATATTTATTATTTTAAGAATCTGCCATACTATTTTCTAGGATGACTGTATCAATTTACATTCCCAACAGTAATGTATGAGAGATCCAGTTTCTCCGCATCTTTGCCAGTGTTTGATATTGTCACTATTTTTTTATGTGAGTCATTCTGATAAACGTGTAGTGATATCTTTCCACTGTAGATCTCTGGAGTTCTTTCTCTGCAGTCTTGTACCCCCTCTCATGCTCTGCCCTGTGAACTCTAATTGCATTGACCTCTTTGGACTCCCAATCTATCTTCCCAACTTAGCATGATTGATAGACTCTGCCTGGGTTCCTTTTCTCTTTGCCACATGGCCCAGAAGCTCCAGGGAGTAAGCCCATTTTGTTTGTTTCCCATCTCTCAGTGATCACTATGCTGCATTGCCTGTTTGCCAATGTCTTGAAAATTTGTTTTTTTATATAACTTGTTCATTTTTATAGGAGTTTCAGGCAAATTCCAGTTGCTGTTATTTCATCTTGACTGCAAGTGAAAGTCCATATTTTAGATTAATTTGAAATGAGAAGTAGTGCTTATGCTTAGAATCTAAGTATTAAAAGGCTTCATTGTCAATTTTCTAATCAGAGTATCTATCTCTCTATATATAGCTCTATTAGCTATCTATCATTTATCTATCTAGCTATCATCATAAATTTTGCTTAACTAAAAGTCAGGAGTTCTACTATCAGAATTGCCATTACTTATCTATAGAATCTGAGACATTAACTTCTTTGAGTTACTTCCTTATTTGTGAAATGAAGTGTCAGTCCATATAAGCCTTAATTCCTACTTTGAGATTCTAGGATATTGTTTGACTTATTCTAGAAGCAGTGAGCAATGTTGGTATCTGTAGTACTTAGTATGTGTTATTTCTAAATAGGAAAATGGCATTGATGGAATAATGAGCATGTGTTGGTAATATGTAATAGCAATAACAGCAATAGAATACATTTATCCTTTTATATGCAGTATCTTATATAACATTCACAACATCCCTATGAAGTATTATTCAAATTTGGAAGAGGAGAAATCTCTAGTCATAAGAGGAAAAAACAAAAATAAAAACCTGTCCAGTCTAAAGGTTATATACTTAGACTGAACACAGAGGTCATTTCTTCATATTTAATTAAGGGTTACTTTCAAACAATCCCTAATAGGAAGAAAACTACTGGAGTTATAAAGAGACAGGTGATGCACGTAGTTGAATATGCTACCCCTGCTGACTCTAGGCAACCAGATTCATCAGAGGATTCTTTATTCCCTCTCTATGTTGCAAATAGACCTCATCAAAATAAATGGGCAAACTGGGCACTAAAGAGGAATACCACAAACAAATTGTGAGGGTAAAATGCAATAAATGCCTTGCATGAAGTAAGTGCTCAATATTGACATTATTGTTTTTATTATTACTGCTGTAAATAATTATTGCTGTAAATTATCAATATCTACAAAGACCAACTTGGTAGACTTTGCAGATCACTGAAAAGGCTCCCAGACCACCATTTGAAAACTCTAGCTTGAATGATAAAATAAAACATTCTCCGTCAAGGGGCTTGCTTATGTCTTTGAGAGGGTTTGGATGGTGCTTTTGAAAGGGCGAGGGCTACGCCCTCCATCTTGCCCCAGGGGAAGGGCTACGCCCTCCATCTTGCCCCAGGGTAAGTGCTCCATCTTACCTTGGCCATGTGGTTGGCAAGGAGCTTCTTCCCGGAAGTCTAAGCCTCTGCTAGCCACACCCAGGAACAAGACACCGACTTGCACCTGGCCAATCGGCAAGGCCACAGCCCTTTCTCCTCCCCTTACTCCAACCCCCTATAAAACCCCTCTCCACACAGAGTTCTCTCTCTCTCTGCTTCCTGTCGCTGCGTCGACAAGGTGGGGGAGCCGAGCTAGCTCGAATAAAGACTCTTATGCTTTTACATCGGACTGGCTGGCTCCCTGATGTGGGTTCTTGGGGATCCTGAAATCTGGGCATAACAGCTTTATTAATTTCCAAAGTGCTTTTAAAAATATTAACTCATGATGTCACTTTTAGTTAAAGAAGTGACTGGAATAAGCATTGTAAACTTTCTAGTTTTACTCACCCAGGTTATAGGGACTGATAGTGATGGTGCAGCTTTGGATATTCTCTTTTCTAGGGCTAAATTATCAGAATTGAAAAATCTAGATATTCTTATCAGAAATTAGCAGAGGAGTGGAGAGTGGAAAGCTGAGATGGGCTTCGTAGGGAAGGTATGTAAAAACTCATGATTGACTCATATACTCAAAATGTTCAAATGTTCTAAAATGTGAAAAGCAAAATAGCCATTTTGGTGAGATGACCTGTCGAGTAACACTCCCTCCACGTTCTGCGTGGAGTAGGGTTCGGTATCTGAAAGAGGAGCCGCACAACAAATGAGAGAAAAAGACACGAGATAATTTTGCAATATTGGGGGACCAGGCGGGCAAGTCCCGAAGGACTTCCACCGATGCTCAGGTCGCTCCAAGCTTTTATTTGATCTTGGGTAGCCCTAGGGTAAGGAGGTTTGTCTGGGGTAGCCTTAGGGTAAGGAGGTTTGAATGACACATGGATTAGCTCATTGGTAGACAATTTCCAGAAATAGGCAGAATATCTGATCAACAATAATCAACAAGGATCTACACAAGTATCTAAGGAATTAAGGGAACTAAGGTGGGGATGCTTCAGCTATTATTACCTAAGTTAACTGGGTGGTTCCTAGATTAACTGGGTGGTGCAGTTCTGACCTTTGCTAGGACTTCAAAGGTTACTAGCTTTTGGGGGTCTCTGTCTAAACTCAGCTAGTGAAGACAATGAATGGACTCCAGCAATGACCCAAGTAAAAGCCAAAGATCTTGACATTCCAGAAGTGACAGGAAATGATTAAAGGAAGTTCATATGGAGAATATAAGGAAATTACTTGGTTTAAAATCCATGGGCAAGATCAGGGTGCTATGAACCACAAAAGAGTGGGTGTAACTCAGGAATGGAACAATTTATTGACAAAATCAAACTGCAGTTTCCCAGGCTCAAGACATTTCCTGTCTTGGATGTCTGGGTCTGTCTCCATGCCAAAATAGCCTTACTTCAAAGAGCTTGTGGGAGCAGAAAGGAGAATTGGCTTAGTATGTTTAATCAGTGCTGGGTGGGGGAAGTGGGAGGGGAGTGGGCTTAGGAATAAGTCTGGGTTTAAGAGCACGTGGACCACAAGGTGGTAATCATTTTTCTGAAGACCAACATCCAATGCACTTCTCAGAGGGAAGGCAACCCTGGGAGAGAAGAACTTGTTAAACAAGAGGAAACAATTTTGGAAGCTACTTAAGTGTGCAGGTAAGTCACAGTGGTGTTGGGTGCCCCAGGGAACAACATGGACTAGACTTTCTCTTTTAAAAATTCAAAAATAATTGAAATATTTTCAATTTTAAAGAAAAATTACAATAATGATACAAGGAATCCTGAATATCCTTTATCCAGATACATTATTTAAAAAAAAAACCCTTTTCCACTTTTTAAAAATAATTCTTTCTCTCTAAACACATACATAGTACACATATACATATAACCTATATTTTGAACCACACGGGGTTTGAGAATAGTTTGCATACACCATGCCCCTTTGCTCCTTAATATTTTAGGGTTCATTTCCTAAGAACAACAATTCTCTTAAATAATGATAGTACAATTTTACAAATTCAGTATATCAAGCATTGATACAATATTCCTACCTACTCAACAGGTTATAGCCATTTTTTTTCTGTTAGGGAAGGCCTTTTTTTAAAAAAAAAAAAACATTTGTGGTTTTTAAAAAAAAAAATATTTTTATTGATTTCAGAGAGGAAGGAAGAGGGAGAGAGAATCATTGATCCTCCAGGGAGTGGGCCTAGGCTGGCAGGTGGACACCCCCTGAGGGCTCCCAGACTGCTAGAGGGCGCAGGCTGGGCTCAGGGACCGCCCCCCCCAAGTATACGAATTTTTATACACCAGGTCTCTAGTCTATAATAATTTCTCTCAAGGAAAGTGTGACACTGTAGTTGTTTGTCTTCTCAACCAGTCTCTTGGATTATTGGAACTAATTTCTGTTTGAGAGTCAACTTCCCTCTACTGTTGCCCCACAGATGAACCAATTTTAGAACCACTTCCCCTAGTTCTTCCTGTTCTGTAGGATCTTCAGGTCATTACATAACAACAGGGAAGGTGGTGGAGGAGAGGGACAGGAGGTGACTTGAGGGGCATGGGGTAATGTGGGGAAAGGGAGAGGAGACCCCAAAGGCTTTGCGGTCAGGGTTTAAGGAGCCTAGGGTCTCTAGTAGAGTCAAGTTTCATCTCAAAGTCAGTCCTTCCTTTTCCCTCCTTCCCTCTAGGCAAAATGAAGCTGACTCTGGTGCAAATCTTTTTTATGATGTTGCTGCTGTTGCTGGGCCTTGGGATGGGCCTGGGTTTGGGCCTTCGGATGGCTGCAGCGGTCCTGGAGGATAGTGATCAATCCCTGAATGAATTATTTTGGTCCAGTGACTCACAGGACAAGGCCAGAGTCACTAAGGAGGGAGAGGGCACCCGAACAACAGAAACCCTGCTGCTTAGCAACAAAGGAGTGGTACAACCTGGCTGGCCTGAAGAGACCATCGTCCATGAAGATGAAGTTGGAGGAAACAAGATGCTCAGAGCTGAGGCTCTCTCTCAGAGCAACAAAGACTATCCCAGGCTTGACCTGATGGCCCGGGAATGCAATTCCATGATGGCACACAAGATGAAGGAGCACAACCACACATGCATCACCCAGTACACATTCATCCACGAGGAGCTAGATACAGTCAAAGCTGTCTGTAAGGGTCCTGTCATTGCCTGTGAGCTCCAGGGACGCAAATGTCACAAAAGCTCCCGTCCTTTTGATTTGACATTTTGCAGGTTATCCAAACCAGGCCAAGTCACTCCTCACTGTAATTACCTAACTTTCATTTTTGAAAAGTTCATTATTATATCCTGTAGTGACATGAAGGTCCAGGTAATACCTAATAGATAGTGAAGCAACTTACTTTCTTCTTTTTCTTCACCTCTCCTCTTCCTCTTTCCACTTCCTCTTTCTCATGCTGATTTCCTCCTCTTAGGTATTCTGCAATAAAGGTTCTGGGAAGAAAGACTGGCCTATTTTTTTTATTAGCCCCTCATGAAAGCACAATTCTTCTTTGCCCCAGGGTTCACACTGCTTGTATTGTGTTCCTGGGATTAGCAGTGGCAAAGTAGGTTAATGATATCTAGATAGGTTCTTCCTCTCATCCTATCTCCTGCCCGGGAAAGAGATTGGTGAAGAAATGTATTCCTGTGGTCCTGGTCATTAGCCTGTTCCTGGTCTGTTTGCCTTTGGGTGTGGACTACAAGAGTTTAATGCATCCCTTATCCATGTCTTTCCCTGCTACCCACCCTAAGCCTAGGTTGATAAACCTGGACTTTCCACACAGCACTTCTCCACTGCAGATGCAAACTAAAGTAATTGTATCTCTGACTGCAGCTGGAGAACTATGTGGAATGGGTGTTTTTCTTTCTTTTTTTCCTTTTTATTGGCTTTATTGGGGTAACACTGGTTAACAAAATTATCCAGGTTCAGGTGTACAATTCCACAACACATCATCTGTACACTGCATTGTGTGTTCACCACCCCAAGTCAAGGGGACGGGTCTGAATAGGGCCTAGATTTAGGAATTTAGGGGTCTGCTGGTAAGGTGTTATGGTCTTGCAGACCAAGACAGAACTCATTCTAGTGTCTTAATAGTTCACCATACAATGAATTGCGTAGCTTTTGGTTAAGAAGAAGTCAAACTTGGGACCCTTTCACATTTCATTCTCAACCCTAAATGCTTTTGGTTCACCTACTGGACAAATTCCTAACATGGCTAATTTTCTCTGACATGCGCTCTTCTTTCCTCTCCTCCCACCTCACATAGAAAGTCGCCCTCTGGTGTCTGGGACTGACTGGGACAAGCAGTGACATCTAGGTGAGGTACCCTGAGCTTGGACTGACACCTGTTGTCCTGAGTCTCATTTCTTTCAATCAGTTGCCTCCAAAGAGTTCTGAAACTTGTGCCCAGGGGGTCATCGTAGGCCCCTGAAGCCAGGCCCTGGTTCCAGGAGGGTGGCCTGGTAAGTGGATGGCTCCTTTTGGCTGGTGTAGTATTTCTTTTGTGGGATCACATGATAGCAGGTCACCAGAATGGTGCTGACGTATTGATTTTGGGTGACTCAAACACATCCTGTACATAGGATAATTTGGGACCCTGGGTTACCAATGGTCACTACTGATCTTTGGACTTGAGCACATGTGTTGGAGGCTTTCAGCCATCCAAGTGCCACTCCTGTTCCATAGCACTTGACGGTGGCAGGGGTAGCAGTACACGTTTCTTTTCCTTTGAACCCCCAACTGCTGGCACCAGAGTGATTACTACACCCATTTGCAGGCTCCACACACATGGAAGTATGGGGGGCTGCTCCTGTCTCCTGAAGGACTTGTGAGACCATTGTTTTGCAGCGCCAATGGGGCACTTCCAATCAATGTCCTCTCTTGGCTCTGATTGATGGATGATGGTATACTTTCTCGAGTTGGTCCTAATCTGTGCAAGATGAAGGATAGTCATTACTTGAATAAACAGGACTGTTCTTTCACTCTGCCCAGGGGCTCCTTGCCTGTCCTGGCTGGTGGCAAGTGTGGAAGGCAGGGATGTGGTCCGGTCAGTTATGAAAGAGGTCACATCCTAGGAATGCAGTGATCATGGCCTAAAGCAGTGGTCGGCAAACTGTGTCTCGCGAGCCACATGCGGCTCTTTGGCCCCTTGAGTGTGGCTCTTCCACAAAATACCACGTGCGGGCGCACACATATAGTGCGATTGAAACTTCGTGGCCCATGCACAGAAGTCGGTATTTTGTGGAAGAGCCACACTCAAGGGGCCAAAGAGCCGCATGTGGCTCATGAGCCTCAGTTTACCGACCACTGGCCTAAAGAGTTCAAGAGAAGATATAATTAGAAGATGTGTTATTTTGTGTTTACACTGTATAATTCCAAAAGGCAAATTCCCCATGACCAGAAAACGAATTATTTTTCTCATTCTCCTGCATACTCCAAGTGCTTTGGTCTGAATTTGTGTTCCCCCGCTCCCAATTCATGTTGGAATCCTAAAGCCCAATGTGAAAGTGTGAGAAAGTGGGGCCTTTGGGAAGGGATTAGGTCATGGAGTCTTCATGAACGGGATTAGTGCTTTATTTTTTTTTTAATATATTTTATTGATTTTTTTACAGAGAGGAAGGGAGAGGGAGAGGGATAGCGAGTTAGAAACATCCATGAGAGAGAAACATCAATTCAGCTGCCTCTTGCACGCCCCCTACTGGGGATGTGCCCGCAACCCAGGTACATGCCCTTGACCGGAATCGAACCTGGGACCCTTGAGTCCGCAGGCCGACGCTCTATCCGCTGAGCCAAACCAGCTAGGGCAGGGATTAGTGCTTTAATAAAAGAGATCCCCCAGAGCCCACTAGTCCCTTCTGCCATCTGAGAATTATATGAGGATCTTCAACCCAGAAGAGGGCCCTACATGACCATGCTGACACCCTGGTCTTGGACTTCTAGCTTCCAAAACTATGATATATATAAATTTCTGTTGTTTATAAGATGATTGGTCTATGGTATTTTGTTCCAGCAAACTAATGGACTATGGTGCTAGGTAAGACTTGCATTTGTGGCCATTATCAACAATGTAACCTTTTTTTTTTTTTTAAATGTGCTGCCTTTTTCTTGTGAAAGATACAAAATTATCCAAGAATGAAGAAATGGTTCCTAGATTTAACAGGAAGAGATTGTGCCTGCATAGGACAAAGAATCTACCTGTGTACTGATTGGACAATAAACAAATATACATCTTTTCTCTACCCATAATTCTAAATCTTCATTTGATAAGTCATTATACCAGCAGTTGGACATCCCCTGAGGGGTCCCGGATTGAAGAGGGTGCAGGCTGGGCTGAGGGACCCCCCCCCACCATCCCCGTGCACGAATTTTGTGCACCAGGCCTCTAGTCTATATAATAAAAGCCTAAGTGACCACTATGGCGGAACGACCAGAATGACCAGTCACTATGATGTGCACTGACCACCAGGGGCCAGACACTCAGTGCAGAAGCTGCCCCCTGGTGGTCAGTGCACTCCCACAGGGGGATCACCCCTCAGCCAGAAGCCATGCTCATGGCTCTGGCTGAGCAGCAGGTGCAGCAGCAGGCGCAGTGGGCCAGGATGAGCAAAAGTGGCATGGCGCCCAGCCCTGATTCGGGGTCCTCCCTGGCTGCCTGCCACTTGGCGCACTGCTACATCCTCCGAGGGGTCCCAGACTGCGAGAGGGATGTCCGATTGCTGGCTTAGGCCCACTGGCAGTCAGATATCCCCCGAGGGGTCCCAGACTGCGAGAGGGTGCAGGCCGGGCTGAGGGACGCCCCCCCCCTCCAGTGCACGAATTTCATGCACCAGCCCCTAGTCATTAACATAAAATAATAGAACATTTTAATAAAAATTAATATTTTTCTTGAACATTAACTTACCAGACACTGAATAACTGCACAAATTAATAAGCATAATGCAAATAAACCTATTTTTCTTGTTCTCCAAAAGCAAAATATTTCCTGTTGTGTACACCAAACAAGTCAGTCCAAGACTTGACTAATGACGTGGCAATTGGCTGCTAAAGTATTCACTGCTAGTATTAGTGGAGAGAATGGTGTGCCTGCATGTAAGGCATGTAAGGGAAATGAATGCAACATGATTATAGTAATCAGTCATTAATGAACATTGTAAGTTTGTTATTAATAATTATGTATAACAGGATATTATAAAAATTAAGTTATAAAATTTTTATTAAAACATTTCTTATATACCGTTATATTGTCTGGGCCACAAAAATATTTATTGTGGGTGGTATGTGGCCCGTGGGCTGGGAATTTGACATGCTTGTTGTACATATTCTAAGGAAGGGATGGAAAATTCATTTTACTTGAAGGTCTTCAAGGAGCTGAAGGGCAAGAGTTCAGGTTGAAGGTCACCTCAGGTAGGCAGGTAAGGTAGACTCTAGAACAGCCGTGGGCAAACTACGGCCCGTGGGCCGGATCCGGCCCGTTTGAAATGAATAAAACTAAAAAAAAAAAAAGACCGTACCCTTTTATGTAATGATGTTTACTTTGAATTTATATTAGTTCACACAAACACTCCATCCATGCTTTTGTTCCGGCCCTCCAGTCCAGTTTAAGAACCCATTGTGGCCCTCGAGTCAAAAAGTTTGCCCACCCCTGCTCTAGAATGTCAGTGTCTCATAGTGGTTAAACACACAGAATCTGGAACTGCACAGCCTATGTTCAGATCCTAGTTCTATCATCTACTAGCTGATCTTGAGTAAATAAACTCTCGGTTCTTGTTCATGAGTAAGTGGGAAATATCCTGAAGCAGAACTAACAGAATGTCTTGTACATTTTAGGTGCTCCATGTATATGTATATGTGGAGGAGGCAGCTGATCGATGTTTCTCTCTCATCGATGTTTCTAACTCTCTATCCCTCACCCTTCCTCTCTGTAAAAAATCAATAAAATATATTTTTTAAAAAAGATAGGCTTAAGTCTCGGGGGAAAGGGCAGATGTGGGGGGAGGGGGTCAATGGGGAATAAAAAGGAGACATCTGTAATACTTTCAACAATAAAAATAATTTTTTAAAAAGTGAGCTTAATTCCCCTCTCCTTGAGTGTGGGCTCAACTTAGTGATTCAGTTCTAATGAACAGAACATGATCAAAGTGAGTGATGACATGCTGCTTCCAAGGTAGGTCAAAGAAAGCATTGGACTTCGTCCTCTCCTTCTCCTTCCCACTTCTCCTTCTCCTCCTCCTCCTCCTCCCTTTTTTTTTTTTTTAGAAAAACTCAGCAAAATAAAAATACCATTTATTTTTGGACAACATTGTTTCACACACACATCAAACAGGCCAACAACAACAATAACAACAAAAACCCCACAATAAATAGCAATATCATAGACCCCCCAAAAAAAGGATAAAAAAGAAACCTTTTTATCTTTGGCCTTCTTAAAGATCTCATACAAGCCAGCTACTTATAGTATAGCTAAGTACATATACAAAAAAGTTACTGGAATGCTTGGAATAAGATTTTTGTTGTTGTTGCTTTTTAAATAAAGTTTTTTTTTTCTCCTTTGAGATTTTAATGAACATGGTCACATCACAAATAAAGCCAGAAGTTGGACAGAGAATGCGCCAAAGGCTGGTTTGGTCATCCCAAGGTCATTAAAAATGGCTGACCTCTAACAATATGTACAAAAATATAAAAGGCCAATACAAACACATTTTCCTTTTTAAAGTTGTGGGTTTTTTTTGTTTTGTTTTGTTTTTTTAAAGCAGGGCCTTGGAAGTTTTGGTTCTTTTTTTCTCCCCTGTTGCAAATTCACAAGATAGCTCACGGAGGCTTTCATATATTTTTTAAGTTTAGCTTTTCCTGTTTTGCTGTCTAGTCATCCTCATCGGTCTTCTGCTTCCAGCATGGTTATCCTCATGATCTTCAGCTGCCCTTTTGCCCGTCGCTGCCTCAGCATCCTCCTCTTCATCTCCCTCCTCCTTCCCCTCCCCTTCTCCCTCCTCCTCCTCCTCCTCCTCCTCCTCTTCCTCCTCC
>NW_005358421.1:318980-324776 GCF_000412655.1 Myotis brandtii
TCCCTCTTCTCCCTCTCCCTCATTGTCAGCTTCCTGCTCCCCATTTTCCTCATGAGCGGTCCCATTCGCAGGTGCAGCTCTCCCATTCTCTGCCTCCTCCACAGCTTCCTTCTTCTCCTTTAAGTCCTTGGTGGTGAGCTTGGAGCTGGTGTCCACGTCCCTGTCTGGGGCACGCGGGTGATCCGATGCAGCGGATTTTTTTTTTTTTTTTAAGCGGGTGTTGGAGGACTCTGGCGAAGAAGCGGAGGTGACTGCAGCGACGGAGAGGCAGCCACGGGAACAATGCAAAGATGGCTTTTCGGGGCAGCCAGTCAGCCTTGGGCTTCTTGCTCTTGAATCACTTGCTCTGGGCTGAGCTGGGCTGAGCTGGAGCCAGACCCTCCAGCAGCCGAGGGAGCACCACGTGGTGAGGAACTGAGGTCCTGCTAACGGCAGCAGGCAGGACCTAAGCCTCCTCCCGAGAGCCATGCGGTGAGCTTTCTTGAAACTGGCCCCTCCAGCCCGTCTGAGGGCTGCAATACCCGCTGACATCTTGTCTACAACTTATGAGAAACCCTGATCCAGAACCACCTGCTTCCAAGCTCCTGACCCTTAGAAACTGTGACAGAATAAATATTTGTTGCGTCAAGTAGCTAAGTTTTGAGGTAATGTGTTACACAGCAATAAGTAAACAGGATAGTCATGAAATGCAAGATTTCCACCCTGGCTCATTGTGGGTTTTATTTTAATTTCTCCACTCATGGTCATTACTTTCTTTTCTTTATCTGGGACCTAAAGTTGATTACATTTATCTCCCACCCCAGTTAGTAATTGACCTATCAACTTAGTTAAAAACCGTAGACTTATTTCCAGGACATTTATAGACTTTTGAAATGTATCAACTTGTCTCCAGAAATGTTGGATTACTACTTATTCCGATCATATATATTCCTCACAAAGAAAAATAACATTCCATGTTGTTATGGGTTAGTGTACTAAACTGTTAAGAATATAAACTAAAAAATACATACCCTCTTTAAAAGGGTAATTTTGTAAGATGTACTAAAAGCTCCTTATATATATTTTTTCATATTACTTGATCCAGGGATTTTACATTTCACAATATATCCTAAAAACTTAATTTGGCAAGTACTTAAAGCTGCACGAATAAGGATGTTCACAGTTTATAATAGTAAAAAGTGGAAAATCCTTAATGTCCCGCCATAGGGGTTATTTAAATAAGTAGTCTAACAGTGAAATACTATTCAGCCCTTTAAAGTAATAATGAAAATCTACATTTATTAACATGAGAGAATATAGATGTGTTCAGTGAAGAAAAGTTTATAGTGTATTTGTTATGATTCTGTTTTATGAAAATATGCATGCATTAAAAATTTATATATATACTTGTATTTAAAAAATCCTAGAAGGATATATGTCAAAACGTCATCAATGGTTAACTTTCAGTGTTAAAATTTAGTGTAATTTTAATTAATGTTCTTAGTTTTTCTCCTAGTAATTTAATTAATCAAGAAAAAAGCAAAATTCACTGTAGAAAATTAGAAAAATACGAAGGGTTATGGTCAAATGTACTTACACTATTCAAAGTTAATCACTCTAAATATTTTGGTGCATATACTTTTAGCCTTTTTATGTGCAAATATAAATACAACATTAATATCCTTAAAAGCAAAATTAGAATCAAATATTATTTGCAGTTTTGTATTATACTTTAAAAATATATTTTTAAATGTCTGAAATAATACCAAAGTCACAGAAAAATTGCAAGTCCTGGACAAAGAACTCCTTTATCCCTGAATACTTTAGTGTGTCCTTCTTATAAACAAGGATATTTGCATACATGACCACCATGCAACCTTCAAAACCAGGACATTAACATTGACATTATGGTAACATCTAACGCAGACCTTATTCAAACTTTACCATTTGTCCCAATAATGTCCTTTATAGCAAAAAGACTCAATTCAGAGTCATGTGGGTTTTTTTAGTTGTCGTAGTTCTCTATTCTCCTTGGGTCTGATATAGTTCCTTAGGCTTTCTTTGACTTTAACTCTTTTGAAGATTATAGGCAAGTTATTTTGTAGACTGTCCCTCAGTGTTTGTCCTGATTGGATTCAGATTCTGCATCTTTAGCAGAGATGTCACAGACATGAGGCGTGTTCTTCCCACTGCAGTCTAGCAGTTCCCTTTCAATTCCAGTTTGATCTGTTTGATCTTGGCTCAGGTGGAATTTGCCAGGTTCCTCTATTGAAGCTACCATTATTTTTCTTTTGAAACTAATAAATATTATATCACCAACAATGCTATTGTTGAGAAGTCTGGTGTCATGAGTCTTTTTAATTTCGTGAACAAGCTTTAAGGATCTTGTTACGCCTGTGTTCTCAATTTTCACATCGATGTGAGTATGTATAGGTCATATTGCACTGGAGGAGGAATGGTGGTGGTGATAAGGCAGGATAATAAGAAGCTAGGAAAATTCCTAGGGCCCAGCTGCGTGACTCAGTGGTTGAGAGTTGACCTATGAACCAGGAGGTCACGTTTTGATTCCCAGTCAGGCCACATCCCCAGGTTGTGGGCTCGATTTCCAGTGTGGGGCGTGCAGGAGGCACACAATCAATGATTCTCTCTCATCAATGATGTTTCTATCTCTCTCTTCCTCTCTGAAAAATCAATTAAAAATATATTTAAAAAACACACACAAGAAAATTCCTGGGCAAGTGGAATGGGGAAACTGAGACAAAATAATTTAATAAGGCCAAACAATTTGAACAACTTACAGATAGCTAGTAAATCACAAGACCTTATCTTCCTTAACCAGGGACACTTGAGAACAAATGGTTTGTATCTCTCCTCCCTAACCAGAGAATATATAACTTAAGTCACCCTGGTCAGGGAGATAGAGAACAGAGACACAGTTGATGCCATTTGTACCAGCCAAATCCAAGGATGGACAAAGGAGGGGAATAAATAACAAAAATTCTATTAGAGTCACACAGATCCAAGATAAAGTAAAGCACTGAAGCGGACCAGAGAGCTCATTTTGATACATCAGCATAATAAAAACACACTGGGAAGCTGTTGGATATTCTGCTAAAACCCTCCCTTAAGATTCTTTCCCACAGAAGAAAGATAAAACCCCTCAAAACAACCCAGTATTGGCTCTCTCTAGAGTCTAGAACAGTGATGGCGAACCTTTTGAGCTCGGCGTGTCAGCATTTTGAAAAACCCTAACTTAACTCTGGTGCCGTGTCACATATAGAAATTTTTTGATATTTGCAACCATAGTAAAACAAAGATTTATATTTTTGATATTTATTTTATATATTTAAATGCCATTTAACAAAGAAAAATCAACCAAACAAATGAGTTCGCATGTCACCTCTGACAGGCGTGTCATAGGTTCGCCATCACTGGTCTAGAATATGTCCATGCCTTTTCCTGGAGATGAACTTTTAACTTTTCTTCTCCTAAACTCTAAAGGTGCCCATGAGACTTGCAACCAGAGGACAAGTGAGCAGCAGCAGCTCCTCCTGGGCTTACCCCCTAAAGGTTCCCTTCCCAGTGAGTTGACAGCAGCCCCACCTTAGCTCACTTCTTTCCTATAACATTTCTAGGGAGCCAAAGTCAGGTACCGCATAGGCTCTCTCCTGTTTCTTCTTCTACCCTAAGTCCTTCCTTTGTTTCACTGTCCCCAGCTTTAATAAGCATACTCTCAAAATCACCTGGATCTTTCCTGCATCTCAAGAACCCACACACTACAGGCCAGCCTGAGGCAGATCCACTCTAGGCCCAGTCCCTCTCTGGTGACAGTAATGATAGGGTTTCATCTGGACACACAAATTTTCAGGCCTGGGAAATTTACTTTATTAAATTTTCAATTTTTCTTTTCCTCTCTTTTTTTTTTTTTCTTTCTGGAACTACATGAATCAAATATTGGATCTCTTGAATTGCTTTTCTATAATTCTTATTCTTTCTTCTATGTTTTTCTTGTATTTTGGGACTAAATTCTTGGAAATTTATTTTATTTTATCTTTTGACCCTAATACTGATTCTTTTCTTACCCCTGACATTTAAAAACAACAACTTTATTCTTGAGGATATTACAGATGTCCCCTCCTTTCTTTCCCCATTGCCCACCTACACCCGGATCTCACCCCACCACAACCTTTCACTACGCTACTGTCTGTGTCCATGGGTAATGCATATCTACACTAATAAAAGAGAAACATGCTAATTAGCGTATGACGCTACCCTTCCCATTGGCTAATCAGCATATCCTTATGCAAATTAACTGTCAGCCAAGATGGCGGCCGGCAGCCAGGCAGCTGGAAGCGAACAATCACCAGGGGGCAGACGCTCAATGCAGGAGCTGCCCCCTGGTGGACAGTGTGCTTCCACAGCAGGAGTGCTGCTCAGCCAGAAGCCGGGCTCACGGCTGGCGAGTGCAGTGGCGGAAGCCTCTCCTGCCTGCACAGCAGCGCTAAGGAGTGGTGTGCCAAGCGATAAAGAGCAAGCAGGCGGGTGGTAAGGAGCGAGGGGTCCAGGATTGCGAGAGGGATGTCTGACTGCCAGTTTAGGCCCAGTCTGGCCTAAACCAGCTGTTGGACATTCCCTCAAGGGTCCTGGATTGCAAGAGGGCACAGGCTGGGCTGAAGGGAACCCCTCCCCTTCCCCCTTGCACGAATTTCATGTATCGAGCCTCTAGTATGCATATAAGTCCTTTGATTAATTTCTTCCTACTTCCCTTCCTCCTTCCCTCTGAGATTTGTCAGTCTGTTCCATGTTTCCAGGCCTCTGGTTCTATTCCATTTATTACTTTACTTTGTTCATTAGATTTCTTGTTTGCTTATTTTGATGTTTAGATTCAGTTGTTGATAGATATGTATTTATTGCCATTTTATTGTTCATATTTTTTTTACTTTTTTTCTTCTTAAAGAAGACCCTTTAACATTTCTTGTAATAATGATTTGGTGGTGATGAACTCCTTTAGCTTTTCCTTGTCTGGGAAGCTCTTTATCTGGCCTTCAATTCTAAATGATAGCAGCTTTGCTGAGAGTAATCTTGGTTGTAGGTCCTTGCTTTTCAACACTTTGAATACTTCTTGCCACTCCCTTCTGGCCTGCAAAGTTTCTGTTGAGAAATCAGTTGACAGTTGTATGGGCACTCCTTCTGTTGAGAAATTAGTTGACAGTTATAGGTAACTAGCTGCTTTTTTTCCTGCTGCTTTTAAGATTCTCTCTTTCTCTTTAACCTTTGGGATTTTAATTATGATGTGTCTTGGTGTGGGCTTCTTTGGGTTCCTCTTGTTTAGGACTCTCTGCTCTTCCTGGATTTATAAATCCATTTTTTTCACCAGGTAAGGGAAGTTTTCTGTCATTATTTATTCAAACAGGTTGTCAAATCCTTGCTCTCACTCTTCTCCTTCTGGCACTTATGATGGGAATGTTGGTATACTTGAAGTAGTCCCAGAGACTCCTTACCTTATCTTCATATTTAGAGGTGTGTTGTTTTTTTCTGTTCTGATTGGGTGGTTTTTTGTTTTTGTTTTTTAGTTTTTTAATTCTTGGCGTTCTCTACTCTATTGTTGATTCCCTGTAAATTATTCTTCATTTCAGTTAGTGTATCCTTCATTTCTGATTGGTCCTTTTTAATGTATTTGATGTTCTCACTAATTTCTTGAAATTCTCACTAAGTTCTTTGACATTCTCACTAAGATCCTTGTATCATTAAATTCCTTGAGCATCCTTATAATCATTGTTTTCAACTCTCTATCTAGTAGTTTGCTTGCTTCCATTT
>NW_005358421.1:329501-332384 GCF_000412655.1 Myotis brandtii
CAGTCTGCATTCCCACCAGCAGTGCAAGAGGGTTCCTTTTTCTTCGCATCCTCTCCAGCACTTGTCGTTTATTGATTTGTTGACAAATGTCTGCTATTTTGCTGCCTATGGCTTCTTCTAAGATTTTTATGGTTTCCTGTCTTACATTTAAGTCCTTTATCCATTTGAGTTTATTTTTGTGTATGGTGTAAGTTGGTGGTCAAATTTCTTTTTTTTTGGCATATACTTGACCAATTTTTCCAACAACATTTATTGAAGAGACTGTCTTGACTCCATTGTATGCTCTTGCCTCCTTTGTCAAATATTAATTCAGCATAACTGAGTTTTGAAAGGTTGTATTTTTCTAAGAATATGTTCATTTCCTCCAGGTTGTCTAGTTTGTTGGAATAGAGTTGTACATAGTATTTTTTAAAATCCTTTGTATTTCTGTGGGGTCTGTTGTTATTTCGCCTCTCATTCTGACTTTGTTTTTCCTCTCTCTTTGCTTCTTGGTGAGCCTCCCTAGAGGTTCATCAATCTTGTTTATCCTTTCAAAGAACCAACTCTTGTTTTCATTGATCTTTTGTATTATTATTTTTTTTGGTCTCTATGCTATTTATTTCTGCTCTGATCTTTATTATCTTCCTTCTGC
Source organism: Myotis brandtii (assembly GCF_000412655.1). Lineage (NCBI taxonomy): Eukaryota > Metazoa > Chordata > Mammalia > Chiroptera > Vespertilionidae > Myotis > Myotis brandtii. The sequence goes on from NW_005358421.1 coordinate 330,133, forward strand.
TCACTCTAGGCTTTTCTTGTTTCTCTCATTCTAATTCTTTAAGTTCTAGAGTTAGATAATTTATTACCAGTTTTTCTTCTTTTTTTGAGGTAGGCCTGTAGAGCTATGAACTTCCCTCTCAGGACTGCTTTCACTGTGTCCAATAAGTTTTGGATTGTTGTGTTTTCATTGTCATTTATTTCCAAAATGTTTTTAATTTCTTCTTTGTTCTCTTTGTTAACCCAATCGTCATTTAATAGTGTGCTATTCAGCCTCCAAGTGCTTGAATTTTTTAATTGTATTTATTGTAGTTGGTTTCTAATATTATGCCATTGTGGTCTGAGAAGATGCTTGATATGATTTCAATGTTCTTTAATTTGAAGAGACTTTGCCTGTGGCCCAATATGTGGTTTATCTTTGAACATGTCCCATGTGCACTTGAGAGGAATGTATATTCTGTAGCTTTGGGGTGAAATGTTCTGAAGATGTCAATTAAGTCCATCTGATTTAGTGAGTCATTTATTGGTAGGATTGCTGATTCTTTGCTGATTTCTTTTGTCTTGAGGATCAATCCAGTGATGTCAGTGGGGTATTCAAGTCCTCTACTATGATCATATTGCTGTCGATCTCTCCCTTAATATCTTCCAGAAGTTTTTTTTTTTTATGTATCTGGGTGCTCCTGCATTGGGTGCATATATGTTTACCAGAGTTATATCCTCTTGTTGTATCGATCCCTTTAGTATTATGAAGTGGCCTTCCTTATCTCTTGTTATGGCCTTCACTTTGAGGTCTATTTTGTTAGATATAAGTATTGCTACTTTTTTTTTTCATTTCTGTTTGCCTGAAAGATATTTTTCCAGCACCAAACTGGAATTACAACTAATATAGAAAAACCATCCTGAAAAATCAACTGAAGAATAACTGGAGAGAACCCTGATAACCAAGGATGTAAAGTAGAGACTACATAGAGACTGGTAGGAAGTGTGGAGGCATAAGAATGCTGACTGGGCTCTCACAGACAACAGCTGAAGTTCTGGAGGGGGGTTCTCACTAAGAACTCTGGTGTCTAAACCCCAAGTTGGGCTCCCCAGCCCGGAACACTAGAACTGAAAAAGGTGTCCACATATCATCTGGCTGTGAAAAGCAGCAGGGTTTCTGTCTGCCAGGGTGCCTGCTGAATATGCAGGCACCCTCTTAAGTGGCCAACACACAAAATGTTGGGTGCAGCCACTCAACTTGAGGTCCCACCGAGGGAGGGCAGAGTGGACTAGAGCTGTGTGAGGACAATCCAGAGTTCCGGTCTAAAGATAGAGCTTGGAGAGCAGCCACCTGGATTCCTGTGCTGTTATTCCCCATATTGCAGAGGGCATCTTTCTCAGGCAGACATTAACCATCCAGGAAGCTTTTGCCTGGGGAGAGGGAAGTAATTGTCACACCATATTAGAAAACCTTTCTCCCCATTCTGTGGAGTTTATGCCTTGCTGTGGTCTACAGCCTGAGGTTTATTAGGAGACTGAGAAAAACAATCAGAGGTGGATCTCTGGGTGCTTTGAGTCTTTGCCTGACCTGCTTCTGGGCCCAGGGCTAGGAAAAGCAACTTTGATGTGCATCTTGGTCCTGTCCAAAAGCATTCAGCCCCAGCAGAGGGAGCCACGAGCTGTGGATTGCTGATAGCTCCAAACAGGGTACTCAGAGCCAGTCACATTCTCAAAGATAGACCACAGCATCTGACATTGTCCTACACAAGAGACCCTCTAAAAAGGCTGGGAGTTGAAGCAGATCTACCTAGTATATAGAAACAAATCCAAACAGGCAGCCAAAATGGGGAGACAAAAAGCAAGTCCCAAATGAAAGAATAATAAAATTCTCCAGAAGAAGAGACAAATGAAATGGAGATAACCAATTTATCAGATATAGAGTTCAAAATAATGATTACAACTATGCTCAACAGCATGAGAAAATAAATAGGAACTAAAAGATGACCAGTCAGAAATGAAGAATGACATAGCACTAATAAAGAATACATAAGAATGAATACACAGCAGATTAGGGGAAGCCAAGGATTGGATCAGTGAATTAGAAGACAGGGTAGAAAAAGAAATCACTCAATCAGAGAAACAAAAAGAGAAAAAAACATTAAAAAACAGGAAGACAGTTTAAGGGAGCTGTGGGACAACATGAAACATAACAATATCCACATCATAGAAGTACCAGAAAGTGAAAAAACTGAGCAAGGGATAGAGAACCTGTTTGAAGAAATAATGGCAGAAAAC
>NW_005358421.1:333596-334297 GCF_000412655.1 Myotis brandtii
AAAAAGAAATCACTCAATCAGAGAAACAAAAAGAGAAAAAACATTAAAAAACAGGAAGACAGTTTAAGGGAGCTGTGGGACAACATGAAACATAACAATATCCACATCATAGAAGTACCAGAAAGTGAAAAAACTGAGCAAGGGATAGAGAACCTGTTTGAAGAAATAATGGCAGAAAACCTCCCTAACTTGTGGAAGGAAAAAGTTACACAAGTTCAGGAGGCACAGAAAGTCCCAAGCAAAAAGAACCCAAAGAGGCCAATGCCCAGACAAATCATAATTAAGATGCCAAAATTAAAGACAAAGAGAGAATCTTAAAGGCAGTAAGGCAAAAGCAATTTATTACCTGCAAAGTAGCTCCCATAAGGCTATCAGCTGATTATTAATCAGAAACTCTACAGGCCAGAAGGGAATGGCATGAAGTATTCAAGGTAATGAAAAGCAAGGCTCTAAAACCAAGACTCTTCTGTCCAGCAAGGCTATCATTCAAAATAGATGGTGAAATATGGAGCTTCCCAGAAAAAAAAGGCTAAAGAATTTATTACTACTAAACTAGTATTACAAGAAATGTTAAAGGGACTGCTTCAATAATAAGAGGAAATATAGAGAGAAAGAAACATAGGCATAAAGAATTAAAATTGCATCGAAACCGGTTTGGCTCAGTGGATAGAGCGTCGGCCTGCGGACTGAAAGGGCCCAGG
>NW_005358421.1:335641-340290 GCF_000412655.1 Myotis brandtii
ATCCGCCCTGCTCTGTGCATGACAGGGGGCGGCGCCCCAACTCCCCAATCGGCCCTGCTCTGAGCCCGACCAGGGGCTGCACCTAGGGATTGGGCCTGCCCTCTGCCACTTGGGAGCAGGCCTAAGCCAGCAGGTCGTTATCTCCTGAGGGGTCCCAGACTCAAGAGGGCACAGGCCGGGCTGAGGGACCCCACCTCCCCCCCCGAGTGCACAAATTTTTGTGCACCGGGTCTCTAGTCTATATATATAAAAGGCTAAGTGTCTGTCTGTCTGACCGGTAGCTATGATGCACACTGACCACCAGGGGGCAGATGCTCAATGAAGGAGCTGCCATGACACACACTGGCCATTTAAAAATAAACAGCACCACGGACCTGGTGCTGACAAACCAATACTCAGCCTCCCCCAAGTGGGACACAGGCCATGCCACCAACCCAGAGTGACATGCCACCAAATCACAGCCAACATTGCCAAGACCCTGGTGCAAAATGCAGCCCACATCCCAGCTCAGCCTGGAAATGGTCACTGTGGACACTGGGTAATGACATCATGTAGCAATGCCTGGCTTCCTATCCCTAGTGACTAGCCTTCTTGGAGTTTCTTCAGCCCAGGAACCCAACTTGCTTTATAGCCAGGTGCAAACATTTTACAGTTTAACCAAATGTTTGTGAAGTGTTTTCACGTGCCTCATCTCATTTGCTCCTCACAGAAATCCTGTAGTTGGTAGATAGGAGACTCGGTAGAATCCTATTTTCTTTTCATTAGTTTCTATCTCTCTCTTCCTCTCCCTTCCTCTCTAAAATCAATAAAAATATATTAACAAAAAATATCAACAAGCCATAAGTGTTAGTGAGGATGTGAAGAAAAGGGAATCCTAGTACACTGCTGGTGAGAATGCAGACTGGTACAGCCACTGTGAAAAACAGTATGGAGTTTCCTCAAAAAATGAAATATGGAACTGCCATTTTACCCAGTGATCCCACTAAGAAACTGAAAACACCAATCCGAAAGAATATATGCACCCCTATGTTCATAGCAGTGCTATTTACAATAGCTAAGATCTGGAAACAGTCCACACGCCCATTGTTAGATGAGTGGATAAACAAAAAACAACAGTGGTACATTTACCATGAAACTGTAAAAAAGAAGGATTTCTTACCCTTTGAGACTGCATGGAAAGACCTGGAAAGTATTATGCTAAGTGAAATATGCCATCAGAGAAATACAAGTATCACATGATCTCATTCATATGTGGAATCTAATGAACAAAATAAACTGATGAACAAAATAGATCCAGAGATAATAGAAGCATGGAACAGACTGATGAATTTCAGAGGGAATTCAGGGGTAGGTGGGTGGGTGGGTAGAGATTAACCGAAGAATTTATATGCATACTAGAGGTCTGGTGCATGAAATTCATGCACAGGTAGGGTTTCATGCTGCCGACCGGGGCCTTCCTTCATTCCACGTTACCCCGTGGTGATCAGAGCAGGTCATAACTAGCAGTCGAATTCCTGGTTGGTCAAACTCCCGAGGGGACAATTTGCATATCCTTTTATTATATAGGATATGCATAACATATGGACACAGACAATAGTGTGGTGAAGGCCTGGGTGGGGGTAAGGGGGCAATTGGATTTAGGGTGGGGGGGTCAATGGGGAAAAAATGGGGGGCATCTGTAATACTTTCAACAATAAAGATTAATTAAAAAAAATACCACCACCCCTCATTGCCCCTGTGCCAGCATTTATAATGTGTGTGAGTTTACCACCAGATGGCACCAGCACACTAGTCTCATGATCAGAACTGGAAAATGGGTGTTTCACCTTCTCACATGTCTTAAGCTTTTTTAATACATTTGAGTATTTTAGCACTCATTTTACTGAATAAAATGTGAAAGGTTATATACTAATAAGTTAATCATAACTTCCATAGATGATAGAATATGACTAATCTTTGAGTACTATTCTTAGTCTTCAACAATTAACATGTATTATTCAAGTGATAAAAATCAAAATGATGTATCTCTGTAACACAGTTGAATTTCAATATCAAATGTTATGATATATAGCTCTTAACATTTGGGAGGGAAAGAAATTAACATAGATACAAGTTGGTGACTCACTAATTATTTTCTTGTCACTGTTTTATATTATTCCAAACCTAATCTCATAAACAAATTTATGAGAATGATTCTTTTCACCTAATTCCCTTAAAAAATTTAGACATTTCCCACTTCCCCATCTTCCTTCTCCACATTTTAGAACTATGTCTTTTTTATTTCTTTTAAAATATAATAATATAAATCAAACATATAGAAAAGAATAAAAATAGTAATATAACACACCCAGACACTTCCATCAATTGTTTTCATCAATATTTTTAAATGCTAATGTTTGGTCATATTTGGTTCATATATTTTATTTATCAATTTTTTTAAAAAAGAGGACGTATATGAAGCTAATGTTACTCCCCTATTCTTTTCTCCTCATTCCCCAGAAGAAACTACTAAAATGATATTGGTGATTATTTTCCCTGTAGATTTTTAATGCTTTTATTAACTCTGCATATACCATAAACAATATATATACATATAGTGTAATATTTTATGTTTTTTAATGTACATAGATTATCTCATGTTATGCATATCATTTTGCCACTCACAATTAACAGTCAACATTTTAATTGAGATTATCCACACTAATATATGTAGATCTGTTTATTGATTTTTACTATGATATTGTATAAGTATAGTGGGTTATTTTTTCCTTTATAAATTGGTATTTAACTTTCCTAATATTTGTTATACAAATAATGCTTTAATGAACTTTCTTATGCATCTTCCTTCACTTATATGTGTGTTTCTCTAGAATACATACTTATAGGAAGAATTCCAAGTTATGATGCATATGCAGTTGTAGCTCATTGTCATAATAGTTTACATTTCCATATTACCAGTGAGATTGAACATCTTTTAAAGTGCTTAATGACCATTCACATTACTGCTTCTGCCTCTTCTGAGAATTATTAGTTAACTTAGAGAACATTTGTAAAATATAGTAAAAAAAAAACAACTTACCTATATCTTTAACCCAGTTTCCCCAATTGTTAACATTTTACCACATTTGTTTTAGAATTCTATCAATCACTTTTGGGGGAACCATTTGAAAGTAAGTTTCAAACATGATGCCTCTCTATCACTAAATATTTCTATGAATTTCTAAGGACATTCACTTAAATATCCACAATTATCAAAATCAGGAAATTGACATGCTATCATATTATCTTATCTAAAGACCTTATTCATCATTCACCAACCCTCTCAATAATGTTTTTTATGCTTAATATTTTAAATGCCCTTACTGGCCATTACTTAATGCACTTGATTTTTTATTGAAGTAAAGTTCATATAACATACAATTAAAATTTAAAAGTGTACAATTCAGTGTCATTTAGTACATTCAGAGTGTTATGCAACCACCACCTCTATATAGATGCCAAACATTTTACATCCTAAAAGAAAACCTTGTATCCATTAAGCAGTCACTCCTGATTCTTCCCTCTCTTCACCCCCTGGCAAACACCAGTCTGCTTTCTGTCGCTATGGACTTACCTATTCTGCATATTTCACACAAATATTGACATTTTATGTCTGATTTCTTTCACTTAGCATAATCTTTTCCAGTTTTGCCCTCACTGTGGCATGTGTCAGTACTTTTTTTCATTTTTATGGTTGAATAATATCCTATATAACAAAAGGGTAATATGCAAATTGACCCTAATGGCAGAATGACCAGGAATGACTGGTTGCTATGATGCGCACTGACCACCAGGGGGCATACGCTCATTGCAGGAGCTTCCCTGTGGTGGTCAGTGCACTCCCACAGGGGGAGCTCCACTCAGCCACAAGCTGGGCTGACGGCTGAGAGCACAGCGGCGGTGGTGGGAACCTCTCCCACCTCCTCCACAGCCGCCTCCTCTGCAGCATTAAGGGTGTCCGGCTGCAGCTTAGGTCCGCTCCCTGGGGGATTGAGCCTAAGCTGGCAGGTGGACATCCCCTGAAGTGTCCTGGACTGCGAGAGGGTGCAGGTCGAGCTGAGGGACCTTCCCAGCTCCCTGAGTGTACAAATTTTTGTGCACTGGACCTCTAGTTTTATTATACGAATACTAGAAGCCTGATGTACTTGGGGCAGGGTGGGTCCCTCAGCCCGGCCTGTGCCCTTTCACAGTCCAGGAGCCCTTTGGGGATATCTGACTCCATGGAGAGCAGGCCTAAGCTGGCAGTTGGACATCCTTAGCATTGCTGCAGAGACGGGAGAGGCTCCCACCACTGCTGCTGCCCTTGCCAGCTGTCAGCCCAGCTTCTGGCTGAGGGCACTGATCACCAGGGGACAGCTTCTGCATTGAGCGGCTGCCCCCTGGTGGTCAGTGTGCATCATAGTGACTGGTTGTTCTGCCATTCGGTTGATTTGTATATTACCCTTTTATTATATAGGACTAGAGGCCTGGTGAACAACAATTTGTGCACGGGGCGGGGGCGGGGGGTCCCTCAGCCCAGCCTGTGCCCATTCGCAGTCTGGGACCCCTCGGGAGATGGTCCGGCTTGTTTCGCCCCCGCTTCCCTCCACCCCCCGGCCTGGTTTGTTTCG
>NW_005358421.1:340369-345429 GCF_000412655.1 Myotis brandtii
AGCTTGTTTCGCCCCCACCTCCCTCCGCTGCCCGGTTTGTTTTGCTCCCGCCTCTGCCATCCAGCTTGTTTTCGGCCGCCTGGCTTGCTTATTGCGCTTATTAGCCAATGGGAGGCGTAGCGAAGGTACGGTCAATTACCATGTTTGGCTATTATTAGATAGGATACCACAATTTATTTAACCATCATTAAAAACTATGAAAATAGCAACTATTGTCGAGGATGTGGAAAAATTGGAACCTGCCTACATTGCAGGGCCCAATTGCATCTATCTGCTTTTAAACCCATGCATTAAGTTTTTATTTCAGTGGTATTTTTTAGTTCTGGTATTCCATTTATTATTTTGGCATTGTTTTTGTTGCCTACCATAAATCTCAACCTGTGTTAATTTTATTGCTGTGTAATACATTACCACAAGCTTAGTAGCTTAAAACAATATATATTTCTTATCCCACAGTTCTGTAGCTCTGAATTTTAGCTCAGCTGGGTTCTCTGTCCAGTGTCTCATACTCCAGGAGTCAGCTGACCTGAACTCTTGGGGGAATTTGGGGAAGAATTTGCTTCCAAACTCATCCATGTGGTTGGCTGAATCCAGTTCCTTTTGGTTGTCTTAAAGCTGGCTGTTGGCTAGGAGTCACACTCAGCTTCCAGGGCCACCTGTTATTCCAGGCCAAGTTGTCCCCTCCATCTTAAAGCCAGCAGTGGAAAATCCCCACATATCAACACCCTCACAAGCTGAATTCCTTTTTTCAGTTCACCTAGATGAATTAGGCCCATTGATGTTAATCTCTCTTTCTTTAAGTCAACTGTTCCATAAACCATAACATAATGAAGTGACTATCCCATCATACTCACAAGTGCTGCCACACTCAAGGGGAGGAGATAATGAGAGGCATATACAAGCAGAGGCAGCCTCTTAGAGGTCATTTTGGTAGTATTAGAACTAGACTACCACACTGTATTTGTGTATGGACATATTTTTATGTATTTAGACATATTAGTAATACAAAAATTTGTACCTATTAACTCAATTTTCTTAATTATGTGGGGATTATCTGTTTTCTCAGTCTCTTTTGTTCTTGGGTTTACTCTCATAACTTGCCCTCTTGTATATTGGTTATTTTTTATTGCATGTTGACTATGGTATATAATGAAAAATTGGAAAGGGAATTTGAGGCTCTGAAAAACGTTATTTTCCTCCATGAGAAAACAATTGTTTTTTGCAAGAAGTAAGCCTTGTACCATTAACAATCCTAGTTAAATTAATTAATCAGGTTTGAGGTTGGGATTTAGTCCATGTGAGGGTAAGTCTATTTCTGGTTCATTCTAATCCTGAAATATCTTAGCATTCTAACTGAACACCCCCGATATTATCAGATGTCTTCTCATTCTGGGGTCTTAAACTTTAATTTTTGTTTACTCAGGCCTGTAAATTTGAGTAAAGTTCACCTCACCTTCCCAAATGGCACATTTGAAATTGGCATTGCCTAAGGGGGACAGTGACCCCAAATGTCAGGCTCAGCTATCTCCTTTCCTGAAACAACCCCATAATTCATCATTAACTTGGTACTCTCTGATACCTTCAAAGAGATCTAACATTTTTTTTTTCAGCTCTTCCAATTATTTTAGCAAGGGATTGGTGTGAAACCACTTATTCTACCATGCCAGAAGCTGAAATAGTGGAATAGTAAAGTAGTGGAGACACATTGGACTATCCTTTGAAAGTCAGTGGAGTTGTTCATTAGATTCCACATAGGAATGAGATTATGTGATACTTATCTTTCTCTGACTGGTTTATTTCACATAGCATAATACTCTCCAGGTCCATCCATACTCTTGCAAATTGTAAGAGTTCCTTCTTTTTTACCATCACGATAATATTCCATGGTGTAAATGCACTACAGCTTTTTTATCCACTCATCTGATAATGGGCACTTGGGCTGTTTCTAAATCTTAGCTATTGTAAAGTGTACTGTATGAACATAGGGGTGCATATATTCTGATTGGTGTTTCAGGTTTCTTAGGATATATTCCTAGAAGTGGGATCACTGGATCAAATGGGAGTCCCATTTTTAATTTTTTGAGGAAACTCCATATGATTTTCCACAATGGCTGCACCAGTCTGCATTCTCACCAGCAGTGTACTAGGATTCTCTTTTCTCTACATCCTCACTAACACTTATGGCTTATTGATTTTTTTTGTTAATATATTTTTATTAATTTCAGAGAGGAAGGGAGAGGGAGAGAGAGATAGAAACTTCAATGATGAGAGAGAATCATTGATCGGCTGCCTCCTGCATGCCCCCTACTTGGGATTGAGCCCACAACCTGGGCATTATGCCCTTGACCAGAATTGAGCCTGGGACGCTTCAGTCCACAAGGTGATGCTCTAGCCACTGAGCCAAACCAGCTAGGGCTGTTGATATGTTGAGGATAGCCATTCTGGTAGGTGTGAGGTGATATCTCATTGTTGCTTTAATTTGCATCTCCCCAGCAGGGGAGCAGTTAGAGGTGATCAGGTCAGCAGGGGAGCAGCTAGGGGTGGTCAGGCAGGCAGGCAGAGTTGGTTAGGGGCAATCAGGCAGGCAGGGGAGCAGTTAGTAAAGATCAGGCAAGCAGGAGAGCAGTTTGGGCAATCAGGCAGGCAGGGGAGCAGTTAGGAGTGATCAGGAAGGCAGGCAGAGATGGTTAGGGGCGATCAGGCCAGCAGGCAGAGATGGTTAGGGGTGATCAAGCAGGCAGACAAGCGAGCAATTAGGAGCCAGCGGTCCTGGATTGGAGAGGGTGCAGGCCAGGCGAGGGGACCCCCCCTCCCCATGCACGAATTTTGTGCACCGGGCCTCTAGTCTATATAAATAAAAAAAGCCGCAACCGGATGACTGTTCAGTAGCTATGACATGCACTGATCACCAGGGGTAGTTGCTCAATGCAGGAGCTGCCCCCTGGTGGTCAGTGCACTCCCAAAGCAGGAGCACTGCTTAGTTGACCAATGGGTGCCAGATGCTTGGCTCACGGCTGGCGAGCACAGCTGTGGTGGCGTGAGCCTCTCCCATGGACACTCCCCCTGTGCACCTCGCCCCCATCCAGACCAGGACCAGGATCCGGACCAGGATCAAGACCAGGATCGGGATCAGCATTGGGACTGACTGGGCGCAAGCCCGAGGCTAGTTCTCCGGAGCCATGGGAGGAGCGAGCCTGCAATGATGAGTGGTGGCTGCATGGTCATGGGCACGCCAGTATTGCCCTCGGACAGATGCACGCAGACCACAGCGGAACCTAGCAGTGAGAGGTGGCAGCAGGCACAGCAGGGGCCGGAAGGCCAGGATGAGCGGGAGCGGTGTGGTGTCCAGCCCAGGCTCGGGCTCCTCCCTGCCACCTGCCACTTCACACACTACTTCGTGCTGTGTGGGATTGACATGGACAGCGGTCTGGAGCCCGACGAGCTGACAGGTAAGGCCAGGCTGCTGCAGTGCGGAGGTCCACTGATTACCACAGGCTAGGGCTAGGCTGAGGGACCCCACCGGTGCATGAATCTGCACTGGGCCTCTAGTAGAGATTATAAAAAACTTAGAAACATGCCTGAAAGGCAGGAACTAAAGTGTGTATATCAACTAAATTTCCCCATGAAAAATTGTAAAATTAGGAGATATGTGGTGTGAGTTTGATGAATCACTCTGCATGTGTATCTATTATTTATCTTGCTATCTATACTGATGTATAATATACAGAGACGTGAAAAGACAAATTTTTATTTTTGAAGAAATTATTTGCTATTATTATTCACTGTCCCTGTTTTAATGTTAGCTAAGCTCACTGCTTATTATTTAACTGTTTAAGACAGGGGTGGGGAACCTTTTTTTTGCCAAGGGCCATCTGGATATTTATAACATCACTAGAGGCTCAGTGCACAAAACTTTGTGCACTCGGGGGGGGGGGGGGTGTCCCTCAGCCTGGTCTGCACCATCTCACAATCCTGGACCTCTCAGGTAGGGTCCCTAGGCCTGGCCTGAAATCAGGGCCTATCGGGGCTTTCCTATCCCCAGCTGCAATAAGCTGGCCCTGCCCCCTCCACTGCCACTGCTTGCCATCTGTGCAGCTTTGCCTCCCCTCACCCCCCCATCCCCTGCCACCAGTCACCTCCCTCTGCAGGCAACAGGTGTGTGGTGCGATGGCTTGGCTGGCCTGGGCCTCCCTCTTTCCTTTTTTTTTTTTTTAAAGTAAGAGTAATGTTTACTGAGCGATGTGATACAGAACTGAGTACTATGAAGGGTTTACCAGGATGGAAATGCACCGCACCCCGCTCCTGACACCCCCAACACCCAGACACTACAGTACTTAGAATTTACATGCAACCGCCATAGCTGCTGCATGTCTGTTCATAACAAACAAACCATAGCATATTTATACTGTATCACATTGAGTGATTATAGAAATCCAGTTATATATTGCTTGTATAAAATCTTTTTTTTTTGGTAAAATATATATATATATAAAAAGTAAGTATAAAAAACATGTGCAGTGGAAAGCCCTGCCAGGACAGCCAGTCTGTAAACAGTCAGTGAGTATGTGTTTTGGAAGGGTGCCTGTGCTTCGTGCCCACAGCAACTCCAGCAGGGCCGGTGAGGGTGCACCCCGGCTGCCACTCCAGGCAGGACTGACCTGGACCACGGTGGGCGGGTACAGCAGGGCCTGGCACTGTGCTCTTCTCCAGCCTTGTACCAGGATCAGGGTCAGGGTCAGGGTCAGGTCTGGGGGCAGGCAGATTGCAGTTTCACTCTGAGTTCCATACTCAGCCTAATTTTGGTTGCAACTCATGGTTTTTTCTGGCTGCTCGGAGGTCCTTTGGGTGGGTGCCCTGGCGGAGATGCCGGAGAAGTGCCCACAGCTGCCTGGTTGGGCGTCTCTCAGCCCAGAGCCTCTGTTCTGCCTCCTGCAAGCCTGGCCCCAGGCAGAACAGGGCCCCCTCAGGACTACTTTGGTCTCAGCGCTTGGTCCTGGGTTTCATCAGACTGGGTTTCTTCCCCTGGTGTGGCTGATCTGAGTTTCACAAAAAAGCCTGGC
>NW_005358421.1:345816-347531 GCF_000412655.1 Myotis brandtii
GAGGCCTCTTGCCCAGTTTCACCTCCAGGAAGTGCAAAGGGGCGATCATGGCCCAATGTGGTGGATGTCAGTGTATTTCAGCTCCTCTGCAGTCAGGGCCGAGCTGGGGAGTCCATTCAGGGGGCCGAGCCCTGGCAGAGAGCCCGCAGTCATGGAAGGGTCTGGGATCTGCCCAGGCATCATAGCAGGAGGAGTGGCAGTCCAGACCTGCAGAAGCTGCGGGGGGGAGGCTGCGACCCTGGGGCCTGGGCCAGGCTGCAGGCAGCATGGCCACTCAGGAGCCGCCGTGGTGCAGCCCTGCCCTGCAGCATCCACCACTGCCAGCGCCTCCTGTCGCAGCCACTGAGCGTCCCTCCTGCAGGCTGTGGCCTGGGTCTCCCTCTCTGAGGCGATCGATCGTGGGGCCTCATCGCCCCTAACTACTCGCCTGCCTACCTGATCACCCCAATCACTTGTCTGCCTGTCTGATCTCCTCTAACCGCTTGCTGGGGGGCAAGGCCAGCCCTGCGAGGGACCTTCTGCCTACCTGATCACCCCTAACCGCTTGCTGGGGGGTGGGGCCAGCCCTACAAGGGGTTGTGGTGGTTCTGGTCTCTGGTCGTTCTGGTCATTATGCTCTTATGGTTCCTGGGCTTTTATTATATAGGATTCCCAGGCCAAACAAAATTATCAACTTAAAAATTAGCCTGCTATATTGGTCAAACATGTAATTAACTCACTTCTAATTCCTTGGCAGGGCCAGACCAAATGTTTTCATGGACCTTATATGGCCACGGCCTGGACGTTTCCCACCCCTGGTTTGGATTATCATCACATCTCATGAATGTGTGTGAATATGTATTATTCACATTTGTAGCAAAATATTATGACGAATGTAATGTGCTTGGTGTTTAAGTTTATACTGTGTTTATTAAAACTGGGTTAAAGATTAAAAAATATAAGAACGGGGAGTTGAATTTCTGTCTTGCATCATATGCTAAAAAAGATTTCACATGAATTAAATATTTTAAATGTAAGGCAAATCACATTATAAACACACAAGCAGAAAATATAGGAAAATGTATTTATAATATTAAAGAATATGCAAAATTGTAATTCAGAGCATACATTCTAAGACCTCTGGATGACAAAGGATATCATATTTTAAAAGAAACATCAGAATTTAAAAAACTATTTGCAGCATATACTGAAAAAAGGATTAATATTCATTGTATAAAACGTGCTCCTAAAATAAACATAACCAACCCAGTGAAAAAATATGCAGAGAATATAAATAGAAAATTCACAAAAGAAAAGAATAAGTTGGCAGTTAACTTTTGTGATGTTTAACCCCATTAATAACCAGACAAACAAAATCAGAATTTTTATATTAGAATGGAATATGATATATTTGATATTAATGTTAGAAGAATTTAGAGGAACTTTTTATGAGAGTATGTATTGATATAACTTTGAGGGAGAAAATTGGTCAATGTACCTTGGATTTTAAAATGTAATTTTGCTTTCATCCAGAAAAAATTTAAACATATTAAAACGGAAGTATAACACAGTTACATAAAAGTATGCAAAATGCAAATGCACATTTCAGTGATAATCACAAATCAAATACTCATGTAGAATCATACTCTATTCCAGGGGTCCTCAAACTTTTTAAACAGGGGGCCAGTTCACTGTCCCTCAGACCGTTGGAGGGCTGGACTATAGTTTAAAAAAAA
>NW_005358421.1:352464-354784 GCF_000412655.1 Myotis brandtii
AAAAAAACTATGAACAAATTCCTATGCACACTGCACATATCTTATTTTGAAGTAAAAAAACAAATGTTTTCGGCGGGCCGGCATGTGGCCACGGGCCGTAGTTTGAGGACCCCTGCTCTATTCTTTGGAAATATCCTCAAAGGCAAATAAAAAGGTTTATATAAGGATGCTAACTTCTGCATATTTTATTACTGTTTGAGTTGTTAATTCCAATTTTCTTAAAATTTAATTTAAAGATATTTCTAGCCTGCCAGTGTGGCTCAGTGGTTGAGTGTCAACTTATGAACCAGGAGGTCATGGTTCAATTCCCAGTCAGGGCACATGCCCAGGTTGTGGGCTTGATCCCCAGTATGTGACGTGCAAGAGGCAGCCAATCAATGATTCTCTCTCATCATTGATATTTCTATATCTCTTTCCCTCTCCCCTCCTCTCTGAAATTAATAAAAAATATTTTTATACAAGATATTTCTATCTAGCCCTAGCTGATTTTACTCAGTGGTTAGCGCATCGGCCCCTTGGACTGAAAGTTCGCGGGTTTGATTCTGGTCAAGGCACATACCTCAGTTGCAGGTTAGATCCTGGCCCAGGCTGAGATGCATGCGGGAGACAACCAATCGGTGTGTCGCTTTCACATTGATGTTTCTCTCTGTCTCTCCCCCTCCCTTCCACTCTCTCTAGAAATCAATGGGAAAAAAAATCCTCAGGTGAGGATTAAGAAAAATAAATACATAAATAAATAAATTAAAGACATTTCTATCTAATTGCTGCTCTGCTCTGAATAAAGGAAAGAACAGTGTATCTTGGGATCCAAAAGTAAAGGGGAAGCAGTGTTCTCTCCCTAAAGCTGAGGTGATGTTGGAAACAGCATCACCAGTATGGAGACAGGCCTGTGACAGGAAAGTCAGTGGCTATGAACCCTGACAGAGAGAGCAATGGGAAGGATGTGAAGTACCTGTCCAACTATGTAAAGTCAGCACTCCCAGTAGATTCAAAAGTTACCCATGTACATTAAAGGGAGATTATATTCCTAATTGGGGACGTGGGCATTTGTAGTTTTAAAAAAAATGTTTTAATGGAAGTGTAGCTTTATTTTATAGGCTACTGAAGCCTGGACTTGTTTTTTTCATGATTTTTATCACTACTCTTTGAAATAAGAAGGAAATCAGTACCTGTTCCCATTCAAGGAACAGTTAAACTTTGATATATCCTGAATAATGAGGTCAATGTGTGCAGATACTACTTATATCAGAATGTTCCTTATTGCCTCTATTATTTTTTTAATTTGCCAACTCTGTCTTTTCATCATGACCAAGCTATGTCTCAGAGTCTCCCAGTAAAGTTATCATTCCACTTGTCTTAGCTCTCAGCCAGAAACCAAAGGCACAGGGCAGGTTCCAGAACACATTCACCACTGGGATTTTTCTGTACTACTAAGCACTGGGCAGAAACCAAGGGCATGGCAGTGGTATAAGGCTATTGAGGAGCAGAAGGTATGAGGGTTGATTCAAGTTTTTTGGTGCCCTCAAAACAGTTTTTCCAGAATACCTATTAAGATGTTTATTTTGGTTTTAACAATGGGAATTAATTTGGTTAAAATAAAAAATTAAAGCCCATAGTTCTTCCTTTGCCTTTAAAATTTAACTTGCAAATTTTATTATTAAATTCATAAATTCAGTAGAAACCTGGCTGCACTTTGGATATCTCACAAAGCTGACTTGTGACCCATGGTAGTAAATCATTAGGTGGATAGGAGGATGCAGAGCACTGAGAATCTCAGTTTGGGTCTTGGCTAGGAGCTTAGAAAGCCAAAAGATTGACCAAAGAGGCTCATGTCTGACTGTAATAGTCTCAAGATTAAGAGGAATCATCTAAAAGGCTAATGAAGCACAAAGGATTTCTGTAGTTCTCCAGGCTTATAAATAGCTCAGGGTCAGTGATGCATACCAAATTATAATTCCCAAATAAGAGTTGTTTTTACTAATCTTGATATTTGAATTTGCTTTTGTTGTTCTCCTTTGAGTTAAAGAATGGGGACTGGACAGTAGTTAGTAGAAGACATTAGCCATTTGTCTAACAGTGTCAGCTGTTGTGCTTCTGTTTTTTATAATTATACTAGTGGTCCAGTGCATAGATTCATGCTCACTGAAAGGAAATTAATTAGAAGAAACACAATGTTGTAGAGATACAACATTTATTTTTAAATCGCCAGTGGGCATCGGACTAATAGCTGGTCACTTAGCCTTTTATATATATAGATTAGAGGCCCGGTGCACAAAAATTTGTGCACTCGTGGGGGGGGGTGTCCCTCAGCCCGGCCTGT
>NW_005358421.1:355077-357238 GCF_000412655.1 Myotis brandtii
GGGCAGCTCCTGCATTGAGCATCTGCCCCCTGGTGGTCAGTGTGTGTCATAGTGACCAGTCTTTCCCAGTCGTTCTGCTGTTAGGGTCAATTTGCATATTACCTTTTTATTATATAGGAATGCCTGGCCAGCTTGGGTGAGTAGCTGATGACTGTTTGCAGGCTGGCCACAGCTCCTTCAGGGTGGGGGTTCCCACTGGTGTGCCTGGCCATCCTGGGTGAGGGGCTGAGGGCCATTTTTAGGCTGGCCACACCCCCGTCAGGGTGGTGGGGGTCCTGCTGGGTTGCCTGGCCAGTCTGGGTGAGTGGCTGATGGCTGTTTGCAGGCTGGCCATGGCCCCCAGCCACCCAAGCTCCCATTGGAGGCTGGCTGGAATCAGGTATCTGGGATTTATTTGTCTTCTATAATTGCAACTTTGTTGCCATGAGCGGAGGCCACAGCCAGCTCAGGGCAGGCGGAAGCTTGGCTTCCTCCATCGCCTGGGCAACCAAGCCTCCTGCTTGCTCCAGCTCTGTGGCTGCCGGCCACCATCTTGGTTGGGTTAATTTGCCTGTAGTCGCTCTGATTGGCTGGTGGGCATGGATTGGGGCATAGTGAAGGTATGGTCAATTAGCATCTTTGTCGTTTATTAGTGTAGATAGATAGGGGTCCCAGAGTGCAAGAGGGCACTCTGCAAAGTTGCTGTTGTACAGGGTGTAGAACACAAACTCGAGTGTGCAGTAAACCAGATTTGGGACCAACAGTGCCCCAGCAGCAACATAACCCATGGCCGAAGGTGGAATCGCGCAACCCCACTAGGAATCGGGCTCCCTCCTCTCTAGTTCCGGGGTGTGTAACCTGAGTACTGCTGCTGCCAAGTCACTGCAGCTCCTGCATTGAGGTCTGCCCCCTGGTGGTCAATGTATGTCATAGGTACTGGCTTGTCAGGTGGTCGGATGGTCACTTAGCCTTTTATATATATGGATCACTATATGTAATTCTTAAAATTTACACCAGGCCTGTGCTTGGGCAACATAAATCTCCTCAGACCTCATCAGTCTGGGGTTACTGATGGGCTAATTTAAATGGTAACAACCTACACCTTACATAATTTTGCTCCCTCGCCCCAGTTTCTGTATATATTAATCAGAATTGGTTTAACGCCGAAACCAGTTTGGCTCGGTGGACAGAGCGTCGGCCTGCGGACTGAAAGGTCCCAGGTTTGATTCCGGTCAAGGGCATGTACCTGGGTTGCGGGCACATCCCCGGTGGGGGATGTGCAGGAGGCAGCTGATTGATGTTTCTCTCTCATCGATGTTTCTAACTCTCTATCCCTCTCCCTTCCTCTCTGTAAAAAATCAATAAAATATATTTTAAAAAAAAGAATTGGTTTAACAGTGACAGAAACTTCAAAAAGCAGTGGCTGAAACAAGACAGGTACTTGTTTCTCTTTCACATTTCTTTTCCTAAAGTCCAGAGATAGTCTGTTCAGCTCTGGTATGGTGCTCCATGGGGTTAGATACCCAGGCTCTTTCTATTTTGTTGCTCTGCCAAACTTAGCACAGGGCTTCCATGTCAGGATCTGAGATAACTGCTCTAGCTTCAATCAGCATGTCTATATGCCAGTCATTAGGAAAAAGAGAAGGAAAAATAACGGGATTCCACTTCCCTTCAAGGATATATCCGAGAAGTTTTACTCATTTCACTATTTCTGAAGACACCCCATTGTTTAGAAATTAGTCACATGGTCAATTTTAATTGAAAAACAACAACAACAACAACACACAAACACAAACACACACCTGGGAAATACCTCTTTTATTTTGGGTGGCTATGTGCTCAGGTAAAATTTCAGGTTTCTATTATAACTCCTAGATAAAGAAAGGGATTATGCAGAGAACCAAGATGGTGGCATAGGTTAACGCTGGAGTTTGCTGCCTCGAACAACCACTTCAAAAATACAACTAAAAGACGGAACGGACATCATCCAGAACCACAGGAAGGCTGGCTGAGGGGAAATCCTACTACTAGAAGGAAAGAGAAATCCATACTGAGACTCAGAGGAGGCGCAGTGCGGAAATGAAATACTAAGGTGCGGAGTGCATGTGGAGCGGGCCGGCGGCAGAGGGCACAGTTGTTGTTTTCAATCGGGAGGGAGTTTCAGACTCTGAGCTCCAGATCC
>NW_005358421.1:358545-360105 GCF_000412655.1 Myotis brandtii
ACAGAATGAACTGGTGATTATAATAGAATCGGGGACATAGAAAGGGAATGGACTGACTATTCTTGGGGGGGGAAGGGGTGTGGGAGATTCGGGAAGAGACTGGACAAAAATCGTGCACCTATGGATGAGGACAGTGGGTGGGGAGTGAGGGCGGCGGGTGGGGCGGGAACTGAGAGGAGGGGAGTTATGGGGGGAAAAAAGAGGAACAAATGTAATAATCTGAACAATAAAGATTTAATTTAAAAAAAAAGAAAAAAAAGAAAGGGATTATGCATATTGAGGTACAATGGGCAGTGTCTGCACTACTATAACTCTCTACATACTTGAAAATCTTATCCATGTCATATCTCTTATATTTAATATTCTCTAGGGGAAGTCTCAAGATGCTCCCAGACTAGTAGGTCATGTATATCAGATAGTGTCTTTTTTTCTTCTACTCCATGCCTTCTTGATGGTGTCCTTCACCCTAGAAGACACTTATGGGAATTTGATCAATGCCATGGCTGCCAGTGCCTCCATGACACTTGGCTTCTATACCAATACTAGAGGCCTGGTGCACAGATTTGTGCACAGGTGGAGTACCTTGGCTTGACCTGCGAGGATCAGACCAAAACCGGTTCTCTGACATCCCCTGAGGGGTCCCAGGTTGAAAGAGGGTGGTTCACAGGTGATGCACTCCAGAATCGGGCTCCCTCCTCTCTGGTTCCGGGTGTATCACCCTAGAACCTCAGCTGCCAGGTAACCGTAGCTTGGCAGCTTCTCTGTTAAGTGTCAGCCCCCTGGTGGCCAGTGGGCGTCATAGCTACCAGTTGGAGTGCCTGACCCCTGGTGGTCATTGCATGTCATAGCCGGTCAGACAGATGGTGCTTAGGCTTTTATATATATAGACTAGAGGCCCGTGACCGGCCTGTGCCCTCTCGCAGTCTGGGACCCCTCGGGAGATAACGACCTGCTGGCTTAGGCCTGCTCCCAAGTGGCAGAGGGCAGGCCCAATCCCTAGGTGCAGCCCCTGGTTGGGCTCAGGAGTTGGGGCGCCGTCCGCTATCATGCACAGAGCAGGGCAGATCGGGAGGTTGCAATGCCACCCCTAGTCAAGCTCAGGGTAGGGCCAATTGGGGGGTTGAGGCACCGCCCCCTGTCACACTCAAGGCAGGGTTGATGGGGAGGTTGCGGTGCCACTCCCTGTCAGGCACAGAGCAGAGTCGATCAGGGGGTTGGGGAGCTCCCCCCTGTCACTCACAGAGTAGGGCCAATAGTGGAGTTGGGGCACCACCCCCTGTCACACGCAGAGCAGGGCAGATGAGGGGGTTGGGGCGCCACACCCTGTCACACTCAGGGCAGGGCCGATGGGGACGTTATGGCTCTACCCCGTCACACACAGAGCAGGGCCGATCAGGGGGTTGGGGCGCCGCACCCTGCTATCACACAAGCCGCAGGGTGATCAGGGGGTTGGGGAGTTCCCCCCTATCAGGCACAGAGCAGGGCTGATCAGGGGGTTGGGGCGCCTTCTTCTGTCACGAACAGAACAGGGCGGATAGGGAGGTTGTGGCCCCGCCCCCT
>NW_005358421.1:360950-368120 GCF_000412655.1 Myotis brandtii
GCTCCCAACCGCTCCTTTTTTTCTTTTTTTTTATTCTGGGCCAGCTTTAGCTCTGAGGCTCGGCTCCAGCTATGAGGCCTCCACTGCTGAAAGCAGGTTTCTGGCCTTTGTTTACCTTCTGTATTTGAAACAATGCTGCGATCCTGCTGGCTGAAGCCCGGCTGACTAAAGCAGGTTACTGGGGTTTTGTTTAGCTTCTATATTTGTTACAATGTTTCTTAGAGAGCAGCTGAGAGGCTGGCAAGGCAGGCGGGGAACCTGGCTTCCTCCATCACTGGAGCAAGCAAGCCTCCCTGTTTGGGTCAGCTGCCTGGCTGCCGGCCGCCATCTTGGCTGGCAGTTAATTTGCATAAGGATATGCTGATTAGCCAATGGGAAGGGAAGCGGAGGTACGGCTAATTACCATGTTTCTCTCTTATTAGATAGGATATGCTTTCTTCCAACAGCATCAAAACTATGTAGTTGGAGGATTTAGATGTGTATGGTTTTTCATTGGGAAAGGTAGAGATTATACCTTTATCATTCTGTATTACTCTTCATCTCCTGAAAACCAAAACAGTATTGTTTGTTCCTCAGTCTCTCATCAAAATAACTCTAACATATTTTACATAAAACTTGTCTCACCAGAGATTAAAAATGGTGGCAGAGTAGGAGGATGCTGCACGGACATGCTCCCAGGAACAAGCTGGAATTACAACTGAAATACGGAAAGGCTTCTTAAATAATCAATGGAAAACTCACAGGAGAGAACCCTGATACCCAAGGACTGAAGGTGGAGATCACATAGAGACTGGAAGGAGGGGCGGAGGCACGAAAGGGGTGGCCAGGCACCCAGAGATGCCAACTGAAGTCCTGGAGAGATATCTCAGCTCTGGGGGGTGTTACTGAGAAGTCTGGGATCTAATCCCAAAGCTGGGCTCCCCAGCAGAGAGCACCAAACTGAGGAGGGTACCCACATAACATCTAACTGTGAAAAGCAGTGGGGTGCTATCTTCCAGGGAGTGGCAGCTAGAAGTTCAGGCACCCTCTTAAAGGGCCAATGCACAAAAATTCCCTGTGGAGCCACCCACCTTGTGCTCTGGCAGAGGGAGGGTGAAGTGGACTGGAGCTGTGAGAGCAGAACCCAGGACTGGGGACTCAGGGGATAGAGCTCAGAAGGCAGACACCCCAAGTTTCCTGGGATGAGTCATTCCCTCACACAGTGGAGGACATTTTTTCTCATAGACATCTGCCTTGCCTGGGGGGAAGACACACCTATTGGAAAAGACCTTGCCTTGAGGCCACTTAAGAGATTAAAAGTAACAATTAGCCTCCAGGCAGAAGCAACTGCCCCACCCTGTTGAAAAAACTCTCACCACACCTGAGGATCATTCCCTGGAGGCAATTCAAGTTGGAATCCTATTAGTCTGTAGAGAGGTCTCAGGATGCTTTGAGTCTTTGTCTGATCCAATTAGTTAGAAACAGCCTTTAACTCTGTCCTGCACTAGACACAGTGGTTCTCAACCTTCCTAATGCCGTAACCCTTCAATACAGTTCCTCATGTTGTGGTGACCCCCAATTTCATTGTTACAAATTGAACATAATTAAAGCATAGTGATTAATCACAAAAACAATATGTAAGTGTTTTCCGATGGTCTTAGGCGACCCCTGTGAAAGGGTCGTTCGACCCCCAAAGGGGTCGCGACCCACAGGTTGAGAACCACTGCACTAGAGATTGAGAGGTATAGAGGATCTACCTAATACATAGTCACAAACCCAAACAGACAACCAAAATGAGGAAACAAAGAAACAACCCCCAAATGAAAGAACTAGCAAATCTCCTCCAGAAGAGATAAATGAAGCAGAGATAAGAAATTTATCTGAAACAGAGTTTAGAGTAATGATGTTAAAAATGCTCAACAGTAGGAAAAAAGATATAGTAACTCTGAAAAAAGAACAGCCTCAGATAAAGAATGACATAACACAAATAAACAACACATTGGAAGGAATACACAGCAGATTAGGGGAAGCTGAGGATCTAATCAATGAATTAGAAGACAGAGTTGAAAATATCACTCAATTAGAGAACCAAAAAGAGAAAAACAATCAAAAAACAGGAGGACAGCTTAAGGGAGCTGTGGGACAATATGAAATGTAACAATATTAGAATAATAGGTGTGTGAGAAGAGGCAGAAAGGGAGAAAGGAATAGAGAAGGTGTTTGAAGAAATAATGGCAGAAAACTCCCCTAACCTGGAAAAGGAAAAAGTCATACAAGTTCAGGAGGCACAGAGAACCCCAACAAGAAGAACCCAAACAGATTCATGCCCAGACACATCATAATTAAAATGCCAAAAATTAGCCCTGACTGGTTTGGCTCAGTGGATAGAGCGTCAGCCTGCGGACTGAAAGGTCCCAGGTTCGATTCCGGTCAAGGGCATGTACCTGAAACTCTATAGGCCAGAAGGGAATGGCATGAAGTACTCAAGGTAATGGAAAGCAAGGATCTGAGACCAAGATTACTATATCCAGCAAGGCTATCATTCAAAATAGACGGTCAAATAAAGAGCTTCCCAGAAAGGATAAAGGAGTTCATCACCACCAAACCAGCATTGCAAAAAATGCGAAAGGGATTGCTGAGAAAAAGAAAGAGAGAGAGAAACCTAGCCATACAGAATTAAAATAGCTATAAACAAGTACCTCTCAATTATAACCCTAAATGTGAATGGATTAAATGCTCCAATCAAAAAGATGTAGGGTTGCTGAATGGATATAAAAACATGACCCAGCTATATGCTGTCTACAAGAGACTCACCTCAAAACAAAAGACACACACAAGATGAAAGTGAAGGGATGGAAAAAAAATTTTCCATGCAAATGGAAAAGAAAAAAAAGCTGGAGTAGCAATACTCATATCCGACAAAATAGACTTTAAATGCATCATGCTAAGTGAAATAAGCAAGTCAGAGAAAGATAAATATCATATGATCTCACTCCTTTGG
This sequence comes from Myotis brandtii, assembly GCF_000412655.1. Taxonomy (NCBI): domain Eukaryota; kingdom Metazoa; phylum Chordata; class Mammalia; order Chiroptera; family Vespertilionidae; genus Myotis; species Myotis brandtii. Next base: position 363,931 of record NW_005358421.1, read on the forward strand.
GGAATATAATGAACAACATAAACTGATAGAAAAAAACATGGAGCTGGGGGGGATATGCTAGAATATAATAGAAGTAATCCTGTTATTTGCAGATTTTTAATATTTCCTACAACTTTTGTGATATGCTATGTTAGTATAGTTTTGGTAATATTATTATACTTAAAATCCTTTTATTCTTGAAATATTAATGTTTATTGCATGTAATATTATTATATGTAAGATCATTTTTCTTGAATAATTTGTGTTTATTGCATGTAACATACTTAATATCATTTTTCTTGAGATATTAATGTTTATTGCATGTAACATTATTATATTTAAAATCATTTTTCTTGAAATAAAAAAACTGAAAAAAACACACAAAAAAACTTGTCTCACCATAGTGTTCAAACATTGGTCAAAAAGACCAGGTGTGTATTATGTGTATGTGGAGTATGGGATGGAGGGGTAGATGGAAGTGAAACACCATTCTTGCTTCTCTGTCCCAGTTTTCATTTTCTTTTCTTTTTTAATCATGCAGAACATTTCCTCTTCAGTAATTTTCCTCATGTAACTAGAATCCTTTCAAACATGGCCTCACCAGTTAACTATGTATGCCTAAATCTGTTTGAATTGTGGTTTTAGGAACAACTTAACCTATAACCAGATACTTCTTTTTCACTTTGAGGGCCCAATAGCTGGCAAAGTGACTGGCATACATAGACATTAAGTAAATACTTATTGAATAAATGAATAAATTGTAGGCCCTTGTTTACAACAATTGATTGATGAATTAGGACCTTAGCTCTAAGTCTGAAGACAAGGATAGGGAATGGTAAAAAGATGAGCAGATTGGTTTGCAGAAAAGTATGCAAGAGAAATAGACACTCTCCTTACCATCCTCCATCACTACTCCTTACCCCATTTTTCATATTTTAATTATAGGAAATAATTATAAAAAGATATTAAGGTCCACAAGAGACATATGAAAAAATGCTCAGTCACTAATCACCCAAGAGATGCTAATCAAAATGACAATGAGGTACCATCTCACACCTGTCAGAATGGCTACCATCAATAAGTCAACAAATGACAAGTGCTGGCAAGGATGTGGAGAAAAAGGAACTCCAGTACACTGCTGGTGGGAATGCAGACTGATGAAACCATTATGGAAAACAGTACAGAGTTTCCTCAAAAAATGAAATATGGATATGCCATTTGACCCAGTGATCCCACTTCTAGGAATATATCTTAAGAAACCCAAAGCACCAATCAGAAAGAATGTATGCACCCCTATGTTCATAGCAGCACAATTTACAATAGCTAAGATCTGGAAACAGCCCAAGTGCCCATTAGTAGATGAGTGGATAAAAAAAAGCTATGGTACATTTACACCATGGAATACTATGTAGCAGTAAAAAAGAAGAATCTCTTACCCTTTGAAAAAGCATGGAGGGATCTGGAGACTATCATGCTAAGTGAATAAGTCAGTCAGAGAAGGACAAGTATCACATGATCACACTCATATGTGGAATCTAAGTAACAAAATAAACCGATGAACGGAGCCGATCCAGAGATAGGAAAGCATGGAAGAGTGCGGAATCTCAGTGGGAAGGTGGGGGAAGGGCGGTGGGTGGTAAGTAATCAACCAAAGACTTTGAATGCATATATGCATAACCATGGACACAGACAATAGTGTGCTGAAGGCCTGAGGCAGGAAGGGGGTTGGGGGCAGGGCTGGGGTCTGGGAGAAAAAAGGTGACATATGTAATACTTTCAACAATAAAGAATTATTAAAAAAAATATTAAGGCCCAGCTGGTGTGGTTCTGTTGAATGTCAACCCATGAATCATGAGGTCACTGTTTTGATTCCTGGTCAAGGCATAGGCCTGGATCCCTGGTGGTAGGGCATGCAGAAGGCAGCCAATCAATGTTTCTATCCCTCTATCCCTCTCTTTCTCTCTCTAAAATCAATAAAAATGTATTTTCAAAAATTAAATTTAAAAATATAAATAAGTTTCACAGACAAAAAGAGAGGCATTATTACCTAAACCGGACAGATAGATTTCTTTTATCATACTGATTCTCCATCCTTTTTTGGAAGTGAAATAGTCTTAGATAAAACCACATCTACAGAAAGTGAGAAATGGAATTGTGAATAAATGTGACTATATCAGAGTGTGATGAATTGTTTGTAGTTTTGTGAACAGCGATGAAGAAGCTCAGTTACATGACCTGTTTGAATCAAAGGTATGGGAATCCACAAAGTACTTTGGAGAGTTTACTATACTGAATATTTAGATATTTATTCTGAGATGTCTCCTATTAGAATCTACACCTTCATTTTCCCATGAATACTGTGTTGTATGAAAGAACAGAACACGCAAACTATCTATGAATATAGCAGTAGAAAGATGAATCGCAGTTTCTGAAGAGGCTTTGAGATCTTTTTGCTATAAATTATGTCATAGAGAAAGATAATTCCAAACTCAGAAACCCCCACATAACCATACGAGAGACACTTCGCTAGGTCAATGCACTTTATTATTTCTGCTCAACTAGAGAGTCACATGAATACAACTTTGGAACACACTTCAGGCAACCATTTCCTGTTTTTCTTAGTAGTGGTCATCCTTTCACTACAGGCATTCATCCTCCTAACACATTCAACATGTGCTCAGTTACATGACCTGTTTGAAACCACACCTCAGAGCGCTGTCTTTGAACCTAGCCCACGTTGCCTGTGCATGGTGTCAGAAGAAGAGAGGGAGGCGGATGATTAAGATGAGTAGATCAAAATTACCATTCTCAATTTTGACCTAGAAGAGTCAGTATGGAGAGAGGTATATCTTCCCACTCTCAACTCTTAGATAATACTCTTCTAGGCTGGTGGAGGAAGATATCTTCCTAGTGGCTGGCACTTTTCTATTTGCCAGGTATTTCCAAAATATCATTTACATAATCAGGAATAATTTCTCCAATATCATCTTGCCATCGACAAGTAATAAGAGCATATCCCTTCTTGTAAGTTGTTTCATACCTACATTCTGGCAAGTGAATTCCCTCTTTTAATGCACAGTGCGCTCCTTCTATTTGTTCTTTGGTCTTGTGACATTTCCTAACGCCATTCTTACATGCCACATACTTGGTGTGACAGGTCTTTTGCAACTCCTCATATGCTATGTAGAGGAAGAAATGTTCTTTCTTACAGTAGGCTCTGTTGCGGATATTTCTGAATAAAATTTCATGAGTACACAGGTAATCATAATCTAATTTGTAATTAGGTTCAAGCATGACATGCTTTTGGAAACTCTCTTTGGTAGGTGGTCTGGTAGGCCCTGTACTATATAATTCACCCAGATAATCTTTAAATTTTTCGTCCATCTCATCATAGAAATCATGTTTACCAAGCATTAGAACCTGCAGTGGAAGTGGCTGCAGCAGCAGGAGCAGCAGAGGCAGGGACTGTGAGGTGAGCAGGGTGCACATATTTTCCTGTTGGGAATACAAGAGATATAGAGATACGTTCTGCTGTGATACTGTGCTCCTTCTATTCCTAGGCAGGCTCCATTTTCACCACCTATTGCCTTTGTGAGCTCTAAGACTTTGAACCATTTTAAAATTGACAACTCAGAATCTAAGTACTTCTGAAATATTGACTAAAAACTGACCTTACAAGACCTACGTTCAGTCTAGAAGACTGTGGATAAGAAAGGGAAAGGTGAAGGAAGGTGGGAGAGAAATGAGGAAAGGGAGGGGGATAAAAGTCAGAAGGGAGGGAAGGAAACACGAAAGGAATAGTAGTGATAGAGAGCAAGGGATAGAGAGCAAGAGGGCAGGAAGGAAGGAAAAAGGACATCAAGACAACAGTGGGCAGAGAGGGAGGAAGGCAGAAAGGAGGCTCATGTGTTCCCTCCTGCTGGAACAAATAAATCGGTTCCCTTTTTAGGAGTTAAGAACTTGTGCTGAAAAGAGCTCTAAGTGATCCACCCTTCCCTCATGAACATCCTGCTGTTATGAGAAAAAATTCTTCATCTTGTGACATTCTCTTTTTGCTCAACCCTGACCAGCAATGCCCTTGGAGAGGGATCAACCAGGGTCCATAGGGTCAAATGATCACCATATGCTGAGCTTCTTCATGTGTCTGTTTTTACTACTACCCCATGCCTGAAATGGCTCAGTCCATTTTGCAGCCTCCTCTGCCTCCTCTT
>NW_005358421.1:368150-383614 GCF_000412655.1 Myotis brandtii
GCCGCACCCTCCCCCCCAATATAGACTTCATGGTTTTTGCATCCCTAAACACTCTCCAATCTTGTGCACCTGTTTGCAATTACAGTAACCTCATCATCAGAGATGTCAGCCATTACATTACTTCCCTCTCAGTGTGTTTCCATGTCTATTGACCCCACAGTAGGCTGTACCAGTATTTCCCCAATACTTTAAATACGTATGAGCAAGTGCCTTTGCTACACAAATGTGTAACACTGGTAGATAACACATTTTCTAAAATAATTGTATTACTTTAAAAAGAAACAAAAATATTTCATTTGGTATACACTGATGAAACACATTATTATTATGCTTCCTGATGATTATGTTAAATGTTAAGATACTTTAAAAAAAACCTTTCCTTAAAAAAGAGCCTCAGCAGAAGTAAAATGTGTCCCAGAGATCATGCTCAATTGCTGATTGAGCACAGTCTACTTTTTAATAGTCATCTTTCATAGAGAACTCCTGGTCCTAGTAATCATTTTCCCTTCCCATTCCAAATTTGACTGTTAATCATTAATTTTCCAAGGAGTCTTTCTTCCCAGAGAAAAACAAGTACCTCAGATATACTGAAGAGGCTTCCAAGCCTACCTTTGCCCGTGGCCTCCTTACCTCTTTCAGTCCTTGTGTTGTCTATGCTTCAGAGAATGGATGTTTCAAGGGCTGGGCTGGAGAGAGCCTGACACTGGGGATATTGACTTTTCCTAAGAGTACAGGAGCTAGAAGTAGGAAAAGAGAAGAACAAGTGTAGCAGCTGAGATAAATACATCCTTAGGGTCACCCTAAAATAAAAATAATAAACAATAATGGTAAGTATAATGAGCTATTATTTGCCAGGCACTATGCTAAGGACTATCCACACATCATCATCATCATCATCCGAACAACCTCATGATAAAGGTATTACTTTTATATTTTTATTTAAAAAAATTTTTTTAATTGATTTCAGAGAGGAAGGGAGAGGGAGAGAGAGATAGAAACAACAATGATGAGAGAGAATCTTTGATTGGCTGCCTCCTGCACATCCCCTACTGGGGATCCAGCCGACACCCCGGGCATGTGCCCTGACTGAGAATCCAACCGTGATCTCCTGGTTTAGAGGTCGACGCTCAACCACTGAGCCATGCTGGCTGGGCAAGGGATTACTTTTAGCATTGTTTTTGTTTTTATTATAATTAGCATCTCTTTGTGAAGGAAGGTTGCTTAAAAATCTTATGTTAGGCCCAGCTGGTGTGTTTCAGTGGTTGAGCATTGAACTATGAACCAGGAGGTCACTTTTCGATTCCCAGTCAGGACACATGCCTAGGTTTTGGGCTTGATCCCCAGTAGGGGGTGTGCAGGAGGCAGCCGATGGACGATTCTCTCTCATCATTGTTGTTTCTATCTCTCTCTCCCTCTCCCTTCCTCTCTGAAACCAATACAAATAGTTTTAAAAATAGAAATATATATTTTAAATTTTTTTGTTAGGTTTGGCAGAATCCTGGTTCAAGCCCAGGTTACAAGTCTCTCCACATTTCTGATCTTAACTGCTATTCTCTGTCAGTCTAGTTTCCATTCCTGAGCTACACTGCACATCCTTTTCTAGGCTGTCTTTGTACCTCTATGATTAGAGACTAACAGAAGCAGTAGCCAGTGCTAGGATTGTCTTTGAGCCCCTAGAACAGGGGTGGGCAACCCCTGGCACGTGTGCCAAACATGGCACGCCAGTAACTTTTGCTGGCACGTGAAACCCTCTCTTATAATCTTCCATTTACAATTTTTGTGAACATTTGAATGACTTAAATGTTAAATTACAAGGAACTGGCAAGACACTTGATGTTATGTTTGGTTACATAAAGGCTTTTGAAAAGAAACTGGAAGTCTTTAAGAGGGATGTGGATGGTGAGAGATTTAGATATTTCCCAAACCTCAAGAGGCACATCAAAGACCTCCCAAAAGATGACAGAACAGACTGTCAAAGCCTTCAAAAGCTGTTTTTAAACATCATCGAGTCAACTATTGAGCAGTTCTTCTCAAGATTTGCGAAATTCAGAGAACTGGAAGAGACAGCAAAATTCATGAGGTTTCCAGACAGCATGAAACTGGAGGAACTAAACTTACAAATGTTTTCATGGATAGACATGGCTGACTTTGAAATGCAGTTGATTGAATTTCAGAGTAGCTCAATTTGGAAGCAGAAATTTATTGACCTTAGAGTTGACTTGGAAAACATTGAAAAAAAGCGATTAGAGACAGGACTACCAGAGAGAAGTGTCGAAAACGAACTAACGGATGAAAGTAGTAGCTCGTGGATATCTCTGAAGGTCACGAAATATAAACCTGATGTAAAATCTCTGTCATCAGTGATGCAGCAGCAGAAGTCCCACTGATAATATCAAACGGAGTCATAAAGTTTTCTGTCGGACTATCAGTGTACATGTATACATTAAAAAATAAATGTATTTTTCATCATCATATACTGTGTTTTTGTCGCTCGAATGAATTTTATTATTTCTTCAAGGTTCTTCACATATGTACACCTTAAGAGATATCAAGTAGGCGTAACATGTTCTCAAAAAATTAGGGTTGGCACGCAGAAGAATTTTGAGTCAGAGATTTTGCTGGTTTTGGCACGCACTCACAAAAAGGTTGCCCACCCCTGCCCTAGAAAGCTGTGATAAACTGGCCCGCACTCCATGAAACCTATCTGTGCTGTTGCAGAAGGAATTTCCTGGGTTTTCTTACTCCATGGTACACTTGGCATAAGAGCAGTTCCCCCTTAAAGCAATCTGAGTGATTCTTTGGTACTGGTAACCCAGAGACCCCGACCTACATGGAGCTGGAGATGGAGATGGACAGCCTCTGATTCTAGGTTAGATCTAAGACTGTATATAACTGAGTGGAAAAGGTCAGAGACTGGCAGAGTTAAAGAAAGGAATATGGAAGTGGAAAGTGGAAAGAGTAGGAAAATTATTTTTTTGAGGATGGGACAGGAAAGGAAAAAATGGTCTAAAAAATGGTGATGTGAGAGTGGGCACTCTGGGTGTGACCATGTTCCTCCCATCCCTGCCCTCACACTCTCGTTAGTCTCCTCGGGAATCTCTTGAGAGGGGTGATCCTCTCATGACAGTCCAGGGAGCTCAGTACACATTTCCACTAACTAGAACCTGGAGCCTCTGTGACACCTTTGGTTGCAGAGAACAGAACAACAGAATTCAAGCTCCTGTGGTCCTTGTAACCTACTAAGGACACACTCCAGGGCCTGCCAGGACACCTTGTCATTCTGTATATCCCCAAAGTTCTTAATCCTTTATGAATTTGACTTGCAGTTTTATGCTTCTCAAAATCCTTTTTCCCTCCAAAAGTATATGCATTTTCACTTACATTCTATTTTATTACCTTAATGGATTGCTAAATTTAAGTCTTTCATCCATCTGAACTTTATTTTAAAGTATAACGAGAGGTGGTCTTTTTTCTCATATGATTTCTACATAATTCCAGTAGCAATTATTTGGGGGAATAAAATTCATTCTGTCATCATTAATTAAAAAGTTACCTTGTATATTAATTCTGTTTCAGAATGATCTATTGTGTTTTGAGAATAGATTATCTATTCAACTGCTGATAATATGCTTTTACTTATGATCATTTTATAAAACACTAATATCTACTGAAGAAATTACATTCATTCCTCTTGTGCAAAAGTTTAGTACTAAAATAGAACACAGAGGCACAGTGTAAGAATGGGGATTAATTAAATATATACATATTTATATATACACAGAGAGAGAGAACACAGAAAGATAGTGTTGAAACATGGCCATGCCAAGTTTCTTAAGTTTTTGCCTAGTAATCTCACACCACAGAATCACCTGGCTTACCTGGCCTCATTGTTTTTTTCCTCAGACCTCATTAATCAAAGTCTCTGTGAATGTGCCCAGAAATTTGCACTTTAAACAAATTTATAAAGTGATTCTTACTCCACTAAAGTCTGAGAAGCACTTTCTTACTTTACAAGGGTGGGGCAAAAGTAGGTTTACAGTTGTTCGTATGGAAAGTAATACGATAATTTATAAATAATAATACAAGAATAAACTCTGTGTTTCATGTACTCACCACTATAAACCTACTTTTTTCCTACCCTGTACATAAAAATGTGCTTTATGATAAAGAAAACATCCCAAAATGGTGGAGAGAGAAGCCCTTTCAGTAAATGACTTTGGAAAAAGATTGAGATGAATTACTTTCACTTTTTGGCTTTTGTGAATAATGCTGCTTTGAATATGAGTGCACAAATATCTGTTCAAGTCCTACCTTTTATCTTCACTTTTAAACTTGATTGGGAGGGTGAGAGCAGCTTAGGTTTTATAGGCTGGTAAGAGCCTGAGGAGGTTGTCTGTCCAGGGCCTCTTCTCCTAGAATGCAGGTCCTGAGTTCCCCATCAGTATTCTATATTTAATCACAATTAAAATTAAATTAAAAAAAATAATGAGTCATAAGCACCTTAGGTTGGCAAATATATATGTATTTCTGAGGGATTATGAACTAGTTAAAAGTAAATGTGTGGGTTTTTTTTTAAAGAAAAAGCAGGATTTATAACAGATCTCATGCACTGGGCCTCTAGTATATAATAATGACACAGCCTCAATCACAAAGGGAAAAACTAAAATTGTATTTTTCAAATTGGCAATAATTATAAAACCTTACAAAGTCATTGCTGGCAAGAATGTGATAAGGTAAGCAATCATGCATATCTGATTAGAATAAAAAATTTGGCAAAAATAATAAAAAGCTTTAAAAACAGAAACTTTACCCCCAGTTTTAACTGAGAGAATTTTAAGCATGCAAATATGGATAGCAAATTTTACTTAATAGAGATAAAATTTTGAAATTTGAAAATATAAATTTCTGAAAATTATGGAAAAGTTTAAATTGAATTTGATATGTTTATAGAAATGACAAAAATAGTACAATAATAATCATTGCAACAAGAACTAATATTTGAGATAGCATTCTATAGTTATAGAATTATACATTCTTAAAATACATTATTTTCTAGAGTTTACAAATATAGTAATGAATTGAGTTTTACAGATATGAAACATTTTAATATTATAGTTAGGGCTGTCTCGTTGCAAGTGACAGAAGTACCAATCAAATTTACTTAAACACAGGAGGAACTATTTGACTCACAGAAAACAGAAGTCCAAGAGACACAGCAGGATGAAGAAATTAAATTCTTCACCAGACTTGTTTTCTTTCTCTCTTATTCTATTCTGCTTTCTTTACTAACTCATTCTTATGCAGAGGCTCTTCATGCAATGGCAGAGAAAATCATTGTCACCTTTATAACCTATATTTAAGGTCACGGTAGAAGGTATCATTCTTTTCCACTTTCATCCGAGGAAAATAAACTTTTCTGATAGGCCTTGTTTCTATCACATGAATAAATCTAGGCATGTGGAGTCCTCTGATTGGCTGACCTGAAGCTCATGTCTTTCTTTGAGAAGTAAAGGCAAAACCAATGAAAACCCCAGCAGAATTCCAATTGCTGACAGAAAGGTTGTTCCCTACAACACAAAAAGGGAATGGAGACCAATACAAAGCAACAAATGTCCATTACAAATGGCTACTGAAAAATAAAAACACTGAACTATATCTACAACATTATTCCAATTAATGGAATGCAGAAGACATGGACGGGAGGGGAATCAAAACAAAGCTTTAGTAAACTGTTATTTCTGAATGTCTAATTTTGTATTGTTATCTTTAAAGGTGCCTATTTTCCTAATTTAAAATAAGTAACTCTAAAGAAGTGTCACTTGATTTTTAAGATCTGGTTTGTACATGTTAATATTAAGTGCCAACTTCTCAGAATGCCACATTTTGATATCAGTGAACTTCCACTTTTATCAGCGTCAGGAAGTCAGTTCCTTCATTTGAGTGGTTGAGCTCAGATAGATTCAAAAGCTCCATCCTTAGAATTAGACTTACCTTGTGAGTAAATCTCATAGTAGCTCTTAGTTAAATTGTATAAGAAAAATGTAGGCACCCTTTGCTGTGTTGCTCAGTGCTCAGAGTGGTGGACCACACACTGAAGTGTCGGGGGTTCGATTCCTGATCAAGGGCATGTACCTGAGTTGTGGGTTCACTCATGCCCCCAGTCAGGGTGTAGGTAGAAGCAACCACTGGATGTGTCTCCCATCGGTATTTCTCTCTCTCTCTCTTTTCCCCTCCTTCCCTCTTTTAAACTCTCTCTGAAAAGCAGTGGGAAAAAAAATATCTTCAGGTGAGGATTAACAAAAAAAGAAGAGTGTAGGCTTTAACCAGCTTCATGTATACATTTCACAAACATTTTTAGACAATATTTATGTTTCAGGTCTTCATACCCAAACCAAATTAAGAATTGTATCAGATTGAGAAAATCTCAGGGGAAAATGTGAATCTTATGGGTCATAGGAGGATCAATGGGGTCTCTGAAATTCACATCTTTTGCTCAGTTAAAGACATTTCCCCTTAGGACCACAGTACAGACTGGATAATCTGAGTTTACAAAGGCACACAGAATAGATATATACAAACTACATGTTATTCAATAATTGAAAACCAACCTTCAGAGCACAATGTAGAGTAATTTTGACATCTTATTTTGCAAAAATGGAGTCAAATCAGCTCTGGGGTGACAGAAATCTCTTCACAATTGATTGCAGTTTTCTACAAATTTATATTTTCTCATGCCCTGTTTACTTTTTAATTGTGTGGTTCTACACAATTTTTAAAAGGATTTGTTGTATTGATACCTGATTTTTTCTCCTGTAATGCCAGTGTGGGTTTAGAAGGTATAGAATAGACCAAGATATGACCACTGGTTAGCCCTTCCCAGAGATCTGAAATAGTAAGAAAATAGAGGTATGAACGATGTTAGGATAGACTATCATAGATTTTGCTTGAGAAAGAGAGAATAAATCTAGTAACAATGGGCTCTATATCAAGAAAAAAATAACACAGATTCCAGTGTTCATAAAACACATACACATACACACACACACACACACACACACACACACACACCTCAAGGTATGATGGACTGGAGATTAAAATAATATTTTTAAAAACATCATTATGTATATTACAGTTATATATATGTTCTAGAATATTTTTCATACATTTGGAGGTAGTAAGGGATATCTTTTTAAAAATGTTTTGTTATTGATTTCAGAGAGGAAGAGAGGGGTAGAGATAGAAACATTAATGATGAGAAAGAATCATTGAGAAGCTACCTCCTTGCACACTCCCTACTGGGAATCAAGTCTGCAACCCAGGCATGAGTTCCTTGATCAGAATTGAACCCGGGACCCTTCAATCTGCAGGCTGATGCTCTATCCCCTGAGCCAAACCAGCTAAGACAAGGGATGTCTTTATTAAACAAAACAAGAGAACAGGCATAAAGAAATTTATTGAAAGACTAAGTTACACACAGAGAGACTGAATACATATTCATACTTACACAAGTACACAGAAAATGTCACCAAAAACAAATAACATAATAATCTCTAATGGCAAGAGGCACCAAAAATAAATTGTGAAAACCAACAACATCTTTTAAAAAATACTTGTGTACAACATGTGGAGTGTGAAATTGGTTTTCAAACTCAGATGCAAGAAAAGTGTGGATTTCTTTTCTAAATCCAACATATGTGCACAAAATCACAACTGTGAAGAGTGGCGATAAAATTTACCTGTTATTTAGGTGTATTCTACCTTTCTGACACAATGAAAAAAATCAAAGTATCTGAATTTGTCCTAGTAAATCAGAAAATACATTTCTTTGCATGTAGATAATGCTTGGTATCACCACTGTTTCTCTTTCTGTTATAAATTGTCTTAATATTAAACAGTGTTATTTTTTTCTCATGTTTCAGATAGCTAAACATGTTTAAATTTAACATAAAAACCACTAGCATCCCTTTGAGCTATCAAAATCCAAAAGTATGACAATTTCTTGTGTTACAGAAATAAAAAACTTTTTTCTTTTCCAATACTCCACAGCAATAAAAACAAACTGCCGATTTATAACTTAACAAAGTATTCTTATTTACTGTGAAATCCCCCCTCAACCTCAGCATTCCTTAGCTTCTGCATCACTAACTACAGATGCTTATCATGGGTGCAACTCCACTGTGATGTCTCTATTTTCCCACCAGAAAAGTAAGGAGAGGTCATTTAGCTTCAAAAATGTGTAGGGAGGCTGTTAAGATGAAAATACTTTAGATTTGGTTTTAAAATGAGAGAAAAAAAGGACGAATATCATCTTCCAGTCAATTCGGGTCTGATTGAGCCTCCCACCTGAAACAAGAGGGGGAAAAACTGACAAAATGCTAGAAAAATTATTTTCAAGACACAGAACATCAGGCAACAAAACACACTGATCCTTGAGAGACAGGAAACAAAGAAGCTGATCCCTACAATTCCCTCAGCTTAGCATTTTGAGAGAGATTTCAGGCAAAAGTGAAAGGAGGGCAAATTTGGGAAGAGCCTGAAAACTACCTTAGTTGAGGAGATGAAATTGAGGAAATGAAGAGGCCAGGGACACTTGAATCCATAGGGAAGAGGGCCAGAGAGGAGACAGCTGCCTCGACACAGAAACCTGGAGACTTGCAAAGGGTTCCTCTCAAGTACTCAGCTGAGTACCGTTCATGCGTGAAAGAAAACCACCGAGGCTGAGGAAAAACCACCTAAAAGGATCAGAAGGAATAGTGCCTACTCCTTCTAGCCAGAATGAAAAAAATAAAAAATTTATGGGGCATTAGGTAAAGTACTCAGGAAGGTCTTGCCTCAGTAGCGGGGATAATTAGTCCTAGACTGTTCCCGCTCTGAACCTGCCTAAGGCTCCATGTGATTCCGAACCCTACGTGTATCCCAGAAGAAAGTTCAAGAAGATTTATAGGAAAACAAAAATATCCATACCGGGTAAACTAACAAGGCAACATTCTCAATGTTTGGCATCCAATCAAAGATTACTGAGCATAAAAGGAAGCAGGAAAACATAAAGTATAATGAGGAGAATGATCAATTAATTGAAATTGACCAGAAAAAAAGTTGGCTCAGAACAGGAGTAAATACATTAATACCACTGTTATAACTGAATTCTTTATGTGCAAAAAGTTAAGTAGATTGATGGACAATAGAAAATAAAACAAATCAAACTGTTAAAGATAAAGACTACAATGTATAAGGTGGTAAATACACTGGATGGGATTAATTTCAGGTAAGACATTGTGGAAGAAAGATTAGTGAACAGAAAGCAATAGGAATGAAACTCATAAAAAAAAAACAAATGTTAAAAGAGCATCAGTAAGTTGTAGAATGATAATTTGAGTCTCTAAAGAAGAGAAGCAGGGGGATGGAAAGAAAATGAGAAGAAATAATGTCCAAAAACTTCAAAACTTGATGAGAAGTATAAATTCACAAATAAAAAAAAAGAGAGAAAAAGCTCAACAAACCCCAAACACAAAAACATGAAGAAAACTATACCAAAATGCATTATAATCAAATTTGGGGAAAAATAGCAATAAATAGAAAACCATACTATGGCATAGAGGCATCTGTAACTGTGCAGAAACCTTATTTTCTTTAATCTGGCCTTTTATTTTGATCCCCCCCCCCCCTTTGACTCAAACTGGTCTCACCTAGCGTCCTGACTCACCCACTTCACTCTCTCTGGTTTAATCGTTAGGCCCTCAGGACAATGAGGCTCTGGTCCTCATCCAGTAGTGTCAGGTCTGTTGACCATGGAGACAGAGTTTCAGTCAAACTAGAGATAACATCTAGATCTCAATTGTCTTTCCAGAATGACCCCACCGACTGCATCCTTATGAAACCAGAAGAGGCAATGCTATGGCTGACATCAGGACCAGATACAATGATCAACTACCTCCTTCCCTAGTGCCAACCAATCAGTAGAGACCATGACCCTAACTCTATTAGCTACCATGACTAATAATTTTTTCCTATATAATCTGTCCCCTGGAAGCCATAAGGGAGCCAGGTCTTTGAGCATGTGCTACCTGTGACTCTGGGCATGGTGCCATCTCCTTAATAAATCCTTACTTTCTTGGCTGGAAACTCTTGATCATATCTTATTTGGCTTTGATGTGTGCAGGCAAACGGACCCCTTCAGTCCAGAAACACAGCCTCAGAACAAAGACATGCTATGGCCACAGAAACCAAGATAGGAGTGACTTTAGATTTCTCATCTGAAACAACATAAGTAAGACTATAGTGGAAAACATTATTAAAGTATTCAAAGTAAGAAAACTGTGAATGTAGAAATTCTGTACCTGACAAAAATATCTTCCAAACACTAAGGTAAAATAAAAACTTTCTCTGGCCTAGCCAGTGTGGCTCAGTGGTTGAGCATCGAACTATGAACCAGGAGGTCACAGTTTGATTCCCAGTTAGGGCACATGCCTGGGATTTGGGCTTGATCCCCCAGAGGGGGCGGGCAGGAGGCAGCCGATCAATGATTCTCTTTCATCATTGATGTTTCTATCTCTTTCTCCTTCTCCCTTCCTCTCTGAAATTTAAAAATCAAACAAACAAAAAAACTTTCTTTGATTGCAAAGCTTAAACAATTCATCACCAGCAAACCCACACTGCAAGAAATGTTAAAAGAAATCAAACAGGCAGGGGGAAAATTGTATCAGTTGGAACTATGGTCTACATAAGGGAATGAAGAACACTGTAAATGGTAATTATATGGCCAAATAAATGTTTTTTCTTACTATTTAACTTATTTAAAATATAAAAAATAGTAGCTTTGTATAATGAAATTTATATCATATTATAAAGTGAAATGTAACAGTAACATAAAATCTAAAAGGAGAGAAATGGAAGTATATTGCCATTAGGTTCTTAAACAATAAATGAAATAGTACAGTATCAGTTGAAAGTATATAAAAATATATACTAAAAATCCTGATGCAATCACTGAATTAACAAAAAAAAAAGATATAAATAAAAAGTCAACAAAGGAGATTAAAAATGGAATCATTAAAAAATTTTTATAAATCCAAGTGAAGACCCCAAAAAATCAGAAAAAGGGAACAAAGAAGGGACAATCATTAAATAGAGATGTTAGATTCAAACTAACCATATCAATAATTTCATTAAATGTAAATGGTCTAAGCATACCAATTAAAAGCTAGTGATAGACTGAATTTAAAAAAACAAACCTCATCTATACACTGGCTACAAGACATGCACTTTATATGAAGAAATAAAGAGGTTAACTATCAGTAAAGGATGTGAAATTATATACCATGCTAATGTAACAGGACTGCTGGTGGTCTTGTAACAGGAATCTGGAAAAGCACTGTGTGTAAATTAATAAAGAGTCCAGAGATGAAACATAATTTTGAAAGGCATTTTGGGGAGTCAGAGAAGAATTAGTTAAAGAACTAAGTTCTCCTTATCTCAGGACCCCTTGCTTTTTAAAAAAAATATATTTTATTGATTTTTTACATAAAGGAAGGAAGGGAGAGAGATAGAGAGTTAGAAACATCAATGAGAGAGAAACATCGAACAGCTGCCTCCTGCACACTCCCCACTGGGGATGTGCCCGCAACCAAGGTACATGCCCTTGATCGGAATCGAACCTGGGACTCTTGAGTCCGCAGGCTGACGCTCTATCCACTGAGCCAAACCAGTAAGGGCAGGACCCCTTGCTTTTTATTAACAAAAATTGTCCTAAGGCAAGATAGATATACATATCAAAGGGTAGGGTTAGGTATACAGAATCCATTGTCAGATTGGAGAAACTGCCCAAGGCTGTTCAGGTGTTTGGCCAGTAGGAGGCAATAACATGTAGATTGAAATGCCCTCAGCTGTCTGGCAGCAAACAATCATCTTTTTCAGGTTTGAGGTATTGCCCTCAGCCATTTCCAGATGATTCATGCTGGCTTCCTGCACAGGGAAATCAATGGGTCCGTGCTACCTGTCACTACTTGAGCCAATTAAGTAGACAGTTGAATTATATATGAGCGTTTATTCCAATACTGCCGGCAGTATGGGAGAGCAGTAGGTCATCCACAAAAATCTGCTCTGCACCCCACCATAAGCCAGCTACTTATATTGGGTAGAAGGACAAAGATTACATGGGAAGTAGGCAAAAGGTATGCCAAATGGGCATTCACAGGTCTGGAGATTTTCAAAGGCCTGAGGGTATGCAAAAGCTGGGGGTCTTCAAAGGGCTTCTAATATGCAAAGGGATTAGTGATATGTGAAAGGCTGGGGTCTTCAAAGGGCTGGCGATTCTGGTTTCTGCAACAAGGCTATTGATCTTTCCATAATAATAGGCAGCTCTCTGATGAGGAGGATGGGCTGCATTTCCAGGTGAGCTCCCAGGTCCCATGTGTAACTGCCAGCCATGTTAGAATGTGCCTTCTTTATTTATTTATTTGTTTTTTAAAATAGATTTTTATTGATTTCAGAAAGGAAGGGAGAGGGAAAGAGAGATAGAATCATCAATGATGAGAGAGAATCATTGATTGGCTGCCTCCTGCAGGCCCTACACTGGGGATTGAGCTCACAACCCGGGCATGTGCCCTGACTGGGAATTGAACCGTGACCTCCTGGTTCATAGGTCAACATTCAACCACTGAGCACACCAGTTGAGCAGAATGTGCCTTCTTTCATCAGAACAAAACAATCACGGTTAACAGAGCAAGATTAATATTTCTTATAATTATAGCTAGTCCCCAACATTCTATTTCTGCCCCTAACACTAATGCTAGTCAAAAAAAAAAAAAAAAGCTGGAACAGTTTTAGCAATATCAACCATATTTCCACTTCTCCTATTCATGTGTTTCTTCCCATTCCTAGTCCTCCTTTTTTCTTCTATTCAAATTTTAGCTATTTTAATGGATGATCTGTCAAGTTCAAGATTTTAGTTCTTCTTTCACAGGTGCCTGCACTGATCATTTCAGATAACAGAGATATCTTTCTCTCCTAAGATATTATATTATTGTCCTGTGTCCAACACCTTGTATAGTGAGGGGACATTTTTTTAATCTGCACCTTTTCTTTAAAATGGTTACAATGAGTATGATTTTTATAAAGACAGCTGAGCAATTCCAGAATTTTTCCTAAAGGAAGACAAGGGGGAATTTAGTAGACTAGAGAGCTGCCCAGCGGCACCTCCTCAGAGAGCTTGATGTGTATGCAGGGTGACTCCAGCAATTCATGACATTCTTATCCTTTTCCACCTGAGCAACTCAGTGCCATATGTTCCATTAGCACTGGATGAACAAGTTGCCCCACAGGGACTGAAACCAGGGCAGATGGAATGCTGGCCTTTGAGTGAAAGTGGATGGCCTGGCTCCAGAAATCTGCCCAGCTTGTCACTCTACCCCTCAACAGTGAATTCAAATGTAAGACACACAGAGAAGAACACATGGTACAAAGCCTGGAAGGATATTAGAAAGCAGAAGCCATGAAAGGTGTAGAAGGGAGATGTGTGTTGAGGGAGCAATCTGCTAAATAGAAGAGAACATGGAAGTTAGATGAAGAAGAGATAGAAAGGGTGGAAGGGGACAGGTGTCCCTCTTTGTGTGGGCATGTTTCAAGAGCTCATCCTGCCCTGGAGACTCTCCGAAAGGGTAGGTCCCAGAGCTCAGCCTACAGTCCCTTAATAGAGAACATGGAGTTCTTGAACAGCCTGAGCTGGGGACAGCAAAGAGAGCACAGGCAAGCAGCATAGCCTGCAGCTCTCGAAGGCCCAGGCTCTGCTAGCTCCTGCGGTCCTGCTCTTTGACCCTATGAAAGAGAAGCCCCGGGGCCTACTCAGGCCTTTCAATGAGGCCACAAACTCAGAGAGCCGTCAGGGCCATAATTGAAGGAGTTGAGTGTCTTACCTGAAGGATGTGTGAGAGGAAGAAAGAGTGTCATCAGGGAAGTAAAGAAACCAAACATGCAGGGACTTGAAAACTGGAATGAGGCTTAGTTTAAGTTGCTCCCCAGGAAGACAGCAAATGTACTAATTGCTTTCCCAGGAGGAGTGCATGAGGATATCCACTGTCCTGTACCTATGCCAGCACTGTGTTATTTTTCAAAATCTTATTTCTGCTGATGGGGCACATAAAAAATGACATTGCATTATTTTTATTTATATTACCTTTAGTAAGAAGGAAACAGTTTCCAAATGTTGAACCACTACTTATTTTTATCTTCTGTTAATTTGTTAATTTTCTGTTTGTGTGTGATGAATTGAATGTCAGTAAAAAAATTTAACAAGGATGGGGTCAAGGATAGGTAACCAGGCATAACTCCAAGTCTCTCACTCCCAGACACCGGCGTCGAGATCCTGATTAGACCCTTGTAACTGTAAATCAAGGACGTTTATGTTTTCTGGGGATAAAAGCTCACGGAACCCAAAGCTCGGGGCTGTTACAGGGGAAAGCCTGTGGCAGACGCTGGCCAGCTCAATAAATCCTCGCTTGCTGTTTAAGACCTAATTGGAGTTGGTGGTCTTATTCTCGCGAATGTTGGTCCACAACAGTGTGCCTTGCTTATTTTTCTGAATGTTCATTTTTATCTTATTAAATGGACAGTGCCCTATGTATATATTAACAATATCAACTCTTTGTCAGCCATATGTATTGCAAATGTTTCTCTTCAGTTGTGTGCTTAACAAAGTGCCCTGACAATAACAGCTGCCATTCAATCCTCACAACAATCCCGTGAGATCAAGTTTATTCAGGAGTGGCCCGTCACTTCTTGGGCCACTCCACAAAAAGGAGTTTGCTTTTTCCTATTAAATAAAGATGAATGGCTAAAAGCATGGCCTGTGGAATCAGAATGTCCTTGTTTCTTCCTGGGGGACCTTCTGTGTGATTTCTTTGTACATCCCTTAAAGTCTTTGTGCTTCAGTTTCCTCATCACTGAAGTGGGGATAATAATAATGATCTTCCTCCTGAAGATTGTTCTGAGACTATATATCTGTATATATTTATATTACTTATATTTATATATATCTACACATATGCTTATATTTATATATATACTTAGACCAGTGCCTGGCATATCATAAGAGCTCAATTGTTGCTATCAATTATTGTTATTAGTCATTAACCATCTTTGTGGTAATTATATGTAACTTTTAAAAAATTTAACATATTTTAGAAGCATGAAGGTTTAGGAATTTTAAACAGTCATCTTATCCCAAACCTGCCAGTTCTGGTTGCTGAAGTACAAAGGATGCATTTCATGTGTGTGGCCCCTCTGCCAACTTCTTTTAGATGGGAGTTCTCAACCTTCTGGCCCTTTAAATACAGTTCCTCATGTTGTGACCCAACCATAAAATTATTTTCGTTGTGACTTCATAACTGTAATGTTGCTACTGTTATGAATCGTAATGTAAATATCTGATATGCAGGATGGTCTTAGGCGACCCCTGTGAAAGGGTCGTT
>NW_005358421.1:383705-395614 GCF_000412655.1 Myotis brandtii
AGTGCTATCCTTGAAAGATCTGAATACATAGGCAGCAACCTTTCCCCCCTAGCTAGGACTAGAATCAGAATGTTCTCTAACTAGAAAGAAAGCTTTTAGTTCATCTAATCTAGTGGTATTCAAACTTTGTTGCACATCAACACACCTAACACTCTTCTAAACATCCCACGTGCTACACTCCTTTCTCTTCTCTATAGAACCCAAATTGTCTAGATTAGGGCCCAGGAATTTGTATGTGATAACAGTTCCCAAAGTTATTAAATTTCTTATGGTAAGGCTAAGGTGATGGAGCTACATCTCAAAGTAGAGTGAATTTTAAATATATGTATTTGTCTCTCTCTTATATAATAGTCCCAGGATCAGCAGTCCAAGTTGGCAAGATAACTTGCCAACACAGTTACTCAGGCATGTGGGTCCCTCCCTTCTGCTGTCCTTTCTAGGACATTATCATCATCTACATTATCAAGGTTGAGTCAAACACATGTTTAATTTTGGGATCTAGATGTTGGAAAGAAAAAAGAAATCACAGAAGAGGCCAGTCCAATGTCATATGACCTGGACCTAGAAGTAGCATATATCACTTCTGTTCAGGGAGCCTAGGAAGGGATGGGGCAGTCGGGACAGCCAGTCTGGCTGGGCAGCCCTGTGCATTACGTACCTCTTTGTCCTGAGAGCAAAGAGGGTGGTTTGGGGTGAACAACCTGCAAACTTCCCCGCTGTGATCCTAATGCATACCAACATCTCTCAGAGAACCCACATCTACTCCAACCTCTGCATTGTATAGATAAGGAAAATGATACCCAGTGATATGAAATGACTGTTTTGGGGGGACAGGTTGAGTCAGTAAAACAGATGAAGATTTACCCACGACATTGCAGAGGCTCTCTCCTTACTGCAGCACCATCCCCGGACTTGAGGCCAGGGACTTGTTTCATTTCAGAATTGTTGATAAAGAAATTGAGTGCACTTTAGAGGGAATGGTTAGAGACAAGAAGGGTACTTCTCTTATGCTAAATAACTCCTCCCAGTATCCCTTTCTCAAATCTTTGTAACACTCCAACTTTGTTTCTAGACCCGACTCTTTTTTCCATTCCCTTTATGATTAGATTGGTCTCCTTTATCACTCATTTCATTTCCTCTAATGCTTCCTCTCAGCTCTAGGGATTAGACACACATCTGTTAGGGTCGCTGAAGGAGGAATGCACACGTGGTAAGGGATTATGAATTTATTAGGTCATTTGGATATCAGATCGGCTGAGCCCCCAAATGGCACCAGTGCTATCCTTAAAAGGGACAGGGAGTCAGAGATTTTAAAGGACTCTTGGTGAGCTTTTTCTGGGTGGAAAATTCTCTGGGCGGGTCCTGAGGGGAAAGATAATGGTCTTAACAAGTGGAATGTGGTCTTAGCACGTGGAATGTGGTCTAAGCAAAAGTGAATGTCCATTGTGAAGTGGCCTGAAGGTCAGTTCCTAGGGGAGGGGGTATTGATTCAATTATTTGATCAAACCTAACATTATATACCTCATTTATTTTTCTAACAAGCACTTTTTGGGCTATTTCTAGTTAAGCGGAGCTTGTGAGATTGCATGAGCTGAGATAATAGAATGAGAACAGGAAGAGGAAGAGCATCAAGATCAGCCCACCAGCTTATCGTTTGGCTCAGTGGGTAGAGCGTTGGCCTGCGGACTGAAGGGTCGGGGCTTTGATTCTGGTCAAGGGCACATGCCAGGGTTTCGGGCTCAATCTCCAGTGGGGGGCGTGCAGGAGGCAGCTGATCAATATTTCTCTCTCATCAATGATTCCCTCTCATCATTGATGTTTCTATCTCTCTCCCTCTCCCTTCCTTTCTGAAATCAATAAAAAATATATTATAAAAAATATATTTTTCACCAAAGGAGTGAAGACAAGGACACATGTTCTGTGGACTGTGATGAGAGCAGCCTCAAAACAACAGAGACTGGGAAGGTGCTGGGGACAGGTTAGGTAGGAAGATAATGGAGCATTAGCGGCCTTGAAAGCCAGTCTGAAAAGTTTACATGTGAAGCTATAAGAAAAAAAAAAAAGGAGCCCTCCGTAGTTTGCAAGCAGAAAAGAGACATTATGATAACTTCACATTTTAAAATCAGAAATCCCCTGCCTGTTATCATCATGAAGGACCTGAGGATGCACATTATGTCAAAGAGGTGACAGGCTTCAACAGTGAGAAGTGCTAGCACGCAGGAGTTTGACTCTCTATTGCCCTCTCATTTGACATCTTTGAGACTTCATAGTATGATGACTGGCTAGATCTCGGGAGATCGGGCTGCCAAAGGCTTGGAATAGAGTGCCAGAGCCCCTGATTCCTTCAGAGAAGAGGAAACGTTTGGTCTGTAGAGGATGCTCCTGAAGTAGAAAAAGGTATCTATCTATTCTGAGTCTTTGCTCTTCTCTCCTGGTGAAGGAAGAAATCTGTACTAAGATCTGAATTAAGCTGGACTTGCTTTTTCTTGCATATTAAAAGAAACATTCCTAGAGTTTGAACAGTTATTGTCTCTGGACTGGCGTGCCCATCACCGAGGGCTGGACTCTACAGTAGGATTCTACGGTGAGAAAGAAGTTACTAACGTTTGAACCAAGAGCAGACCCGTTGAACTGCTCCCCCACGATTGAGCCCACCCCGTGGCTGGTGACTGGGTGGGAGTACCAGCCTTGCCACATAGAACTGTCCCTGGAATTAAACCCAGTGAGTGCATCTCCCTTCCAGGGCCCTGGGTTCTCCTCCTGCAGAGAAGAGAACTCTGGGCCCCAGACATTTCTCTCTATCACTTTCTCCCCTGGCTGCCAAATGCAAACTGAGTGTTAATCACATACCGATTTGGCCAGCCCATAGTGAATGTTTGTTTTAACAGTCACCAAACTGACAAGGAAAACCCAGCTAAAAGATACAAAAATATCTGCCCACGTGCTGCATGTTGGTTGATTGTCAGTGTTTTGCAGGTTTAATGTGAGAATTCTGCACCAAATGTGAAAAATGTTAGTAAAAGGAGAAAGATTTATGAGATCTGAAGAGAAACCAGAGTATGAAAACATTAGGAAAGTTGACATATAAAGGGTGATGTACAAGTATTACAGTGATGTAACATTAATTTACATGCATTTATTTAAAATTGGTCATTAAAAAAGTGTGGCCTCAGGATGAAGGGAAGATGTAAGATGAGAAAACAGAAGTATATAGGCACACGTTAATAAACAAGAAACTGCCCATATTTTATGTAGAGTGTTGAACCATAGATTTACAAATAAACAACTGGTAATGAAAAGAAATTCACGACAGCATCAGAAAACAAGATTGAAGACTAATTCTGCCTGACACTTGACATAGACTTTCTATTTCTCATTTCTCTGCCTCTTTATTTCTCTGTGCCTTGCCATTCCTTGTACTAAGATCTGAATTAAGCTGCCCTGGGGAATCGAGGCTATACTTGAGGGAAAATTTCAATAAGCACTTTATTTCTTCCCTCTGCAGCAACCTGTGACATTGATAAGGATAAGGAAAGAGGGTTGCGTGGAGCTGGAGGTGTTGACTGAGGGCAGCAGCAAAGGCAAGAGGTCTTCCCCTCTGGCATCTTTGGCTGCACAGATGGGCTCACATTTGTGTGCATGCCTCAGCACACACGTTTCTTTGAAGAGAAGCAGCAATAATAATATCCCCTATGCTCATTCACTATTCCTCTGAATAATCTCAGTGTCAGCACAATTAATTTTCAATGATCTATATTGGTTTTGGACCTTCTTTCCTTAATTCTGTCACATTGGGTGAACTCTGCTTCTTGGCTTCATAGTTGAGCTAGGATGCAATTCAGTGTGTGTGTGTGTAAAGAAAGTATACCCACTCTAGGATCAGTTATAAATTTTAATGATATTATCCACGATTGTTGATTTTTCATTCATCCAGTTAGTATAAATAATCAGTTTACTGTAGTGCTAAAAGGGTAGATGTGAATAACAGAAGGCAATAAACAATAAGTATGTTCTTCTTTAGATAGGCTATAGTCTCACAGCTCTGTAAGACTTACAATCTAGAGCCACTAACTAACCAGCTCATCAGAGAATGACCTGTTAGCACTGCCAATATTTTCTTTAACGAGGTAACACTGTGGTATTGGCACCTGGGGAACTGTTTGCCTGTAGTAAGCTGGCCCATAGTTATCACCAGGTCTGGGCTTTCAAAACAGCTTATGCCAAGATTCTGTCCACGCTTGCAGCTGGGGGTCTTGGGGGCCCTGCAGATCACTTCCATGGAGCCAAGAATAAAGTTATTGCTCAACTTGCATGACCCATTAGCTTCTGAAACTTTTCTCCAGATCACTATGTCATTGTAACACTCTTTGTCATTACCTGGACTGTTTCCCTTGGAGAAGCTATCATGTAATCTTCTGAATGTCGATAATGAAGACGTAATATCCTTGGATATGCCAAGGCTAGTATTTTTATACAACAGAGTCACGTTCATTAATATCTCAATGGTCTGTGTTCCTTGGTCACTTTTTGCCAAGTCATTTTGCATCTCTCCCTCTGAAAATTCTTCTTTAATTGTCTCCATTTTGTTTCCTGAAGATCCTACAAGAATCAGCCCCAGGCAGAGTAGCAGCAGAGAGGCCTCCATCTCAGATCTAGGATGCTCTCTTCTGCAGCGAAAATAAAAAGTAAGAGGTAAAACTAAGGAGAATATTAAGGAGCTAGCTCTCTTTTCCTCATGACAGTTATTCCCAGGATTGACCCCTCATGTACCTTAAGACTCCTACATCTGTTCATGGAAGTATGATGCTGTGAAAAGACAATCAGCTGTGGAGTCTGAAGACCCAGTTTCAAATCCCTGCTTATCCACTAACAATTTACTCTACCTCATTAAACTAACCTCAGTTTCCCCATATGAAAAATAGAAAACGTGAGAATTACATAGGATAATATGTTTATAGTACCCAGAACCAAGTCATTATTTCTCTTCCTGTTCCCCTCATCTGTAATCTCATCGGTAGGATCTGTCATCTTCAAATAGATCACAAGAATCTCACTCACAGATTCCTCACTGTTCCTGTGTCTCCCACAGCCTCACACAGTACCCAGCATGCACTTGAAAAAACCCCCACAACGTTATTCTGCCCTCTCCCATTTCTTTTCCCACCAATCTCAGACATGGGATATCTGCCTTTACCAGTTTCTTTAGCAAAACTGATCCTGTAGAGAAAGCTTCCAGTTTGTTGGAGGGTCAGAAGTGAAACTGTATTTGTTTCCTGAGAGTTTCTGCTATTGGGTCTAGCTGAGGGAAGGAGGGGCCAAAAACAGGGGAGGGAGAACTGTATGAGATTGAAGTAGGGGACAACGTGGAACCAAGGACACTCAGAGGACTTAACAGAGTGTCCATTTGGCTGTCAGGATCCTAGTGACCTGGGCAGCACCACTCTGTCTCTTCTGTGAAATATTCCCTATTTATTTATATTTTAACCCAAAGTGATTTTTCTTTCTTCTTTGAAACCCTACAGCATAGGTTATATTGCACTTCACTTTATATGGTTCTTTTTTTATTTTTCAAGTTGGTTGATATATGTTAGTCTTTTCTTTCTCTTATTGAGGCTAAAAATCTTTTGAGTCTGGAATATACTTCCTGCTTCTTTTATTCTGTACAGAATCAAACACTTTCTCAGCAATGTTTGTTAACAACATAGTATGGCTTGACTAATGTAGAAAATTCTTTACTTGAAAATTCACAATGAGCTCCCAGAAAGAATGGTTATTTACAGTGATAATCCTTTATCTTGCTCCAGAAAGATCTTACTCATTTCTCTGGTCTCTAAGAGCCTCCTTCCTTTACACTTGTATCTCCTGCATTATCATACTTACTTATATCCTGATCATCATTCCTTGCCCCTCCATTCCTTCAATACACTACTTTCTAAAACACCACTTGTAATGACATTACTTCAGAAATATTCAATTATCCCTCATTGCCTACGTGAGGTAATCGAATCCCCTGAGACCACTTAGCCAAGGCTCTACTTGATCCAATCCCCTTCTCAAGGCTCACCTCCCATTATTTTGGTATGCAAGCTGGCTCTCATTAAATCAGTGTGACTCACTCCCTTTGAATGCACTCTATTCCATCTTTCCATTTCTGCTCCTTTCTGAATGCCTACTCTTTTCTGCCTCTTAAAACCCTTCAGAGCCCAATTCAGATCCCATTCTTTTGTTGACATATTTTCTCACTACTTAAGCTTGCCAAATTCATTTCTCACTTATATCCTGAACATATATATCTGAACTTCTTACCACCACTTCTTTTTTTTCTTATTCACTTCTCTTTTCTTTCCTTTTTATTAAATAATTCTTTATTGTTGAAAGTATTACATGTCCCCTTTTTTCCTCCATTAACCCCCTCCAGCCCACCCTGCCCCCTGCCCCAGGCCTTCAGCACCCTATTGTTTATGCCCATCCACCCACTTCTTTTTTCTAAAAAAAAAAAAAAAATGTTTTTATTGATTTTTAGAGAGAGAAGAAGGGACAGATAGAAACATCCATGAGAGAGGAAAACTTCAATTGGCTGCCTCCTGTGAGCCAAACCAACTAGGGAGACCACCCACTTCTTTTTTTTTTTTTTAAATATATATTTTATTGATTTTTTACAGAGAGGAAGGGGGAGAGATAGAGAGTTAGAAACATTGATCAGCTGCCTCCTGCACATCTCCTACTGGGGATGTGCCCGCAACCAAGGTACATGCCCTTGACTGGAATCGAACCTGGGACCTTTCAGTCCGCAGGCCAACGCTCTGTCCACTGAACCAAACCGGTTTCGGCCCACCCACTTCTTATACCACGCATTTGACATTAGTACACATGGACTTGTTTTTTTTATATTTCATTTTAAAATGTCCTGTATGTAAAACAAGAGCAAAGACCCAGTACCAAGAATATATAAGCCTTAATAATTGGGTTGATTGATTATTAATTGATTATTAAGAATTAAGTGGATGTGTTCATGTTTGTGCCTTGAACATAGACTTAGTGTAGGTTGAGGGGAGGCTGGAAGAAGGTTTAGATTATTTCCTAAACATCGACTGCCATCGATATAAATAGTGAGGTGATAATAGGAAAGCAGACAATAAGGAGAAAAATAAGAACACTGTAGATTCCCAGTTTTTCTGGAACATGTATTTCAACTGGGCAGAAATCCCAGCTACCTGGGTTTGATTTGGGCTGCTAGGTGCCCATTAAAAACAACAACAACCACCCCCCCCCCAAAGAATAAGTAAATAAAAAGAAATAAAAACAACAACACCCAAACTGCAAATGTGTAAAATGTCACAATTCATTTGAATTGGGCTTTGATCCTCATTGACTCAAAATACTGTGAGGATAATTTCCATTGACAGTCTCAGTTGCATACTGACACTTTAATGGGAATGCATTTATCTGTAAAATTTTGTTTTTAATTAACAAGAGGGAGGTTAGGTGAGTAAAGGAAGAGAAATCATTGGGAAGGACAATAAAGCCCAGGGAGAGGAGTAGGAAAAGGAATCAGAATTCAGAACATAGAAATTAATAAAAACAAACACTGTTTGCTCAGTGGTGAGAGAATCAGCCTACGGAGTGAAGGGTTACAGGTTCGATTCCCGGTCAAGGCCATGTACCTCGGTTGCAGGTTCAATCCCTGGTGGGGCGAGAGTGGGAGGCAAATAATAGCGGGAGGCAATTAATTGGCATCAGATGTTTCTCTCTATATATCTATCCTCCCCCCTCCCTTTCACTCTCTAAATATCAATGGGGGGAAAATAGCCTCAGGTGAGAATTAAAACAAAACAAAAAACATAGAAATGGGAGCCATAAAGGACACATTTTAGCTACTGTAAAGTTTTACCCAGGAAATGATGCTGCAACCAGGACCCCGCATCATATACCAAGGACCACCTGTTCCTGCTCAGCATCTGAAGATGCTGAGGGCCCTGGTCCCTTGGTGGCATTCCAACATCCATGAAGACAATGGTGACAATGGGTTTCTGCAGAGAAATGGGTAATGAAACTCAACTGTGAAAGGGCCACCCCACATGGGTAAGCCTTGCCCATGTCCTTTACTTACCTCTGTCACTCTCCTCCCCTCTAATCTAATCAATCGAATTTGTTGCTTACAAAGACTGAGTTAACAACTAGCATAGGTGTACCTCCTTCTTTGATCTAACCTTTAATTAAGTACAAATAAATAATGCAATAGTTGAAGTCTCTCAACTGAAAAGATCGGAACAGAATGGACCCTATGAAGCTCACGCATCCCTGGGGCTGCTCTGGCTCACTGTAGGAGTTCCCGGCTCTCAATTACAGGATTGAAATGTCATAGTTCAGAACTAGTGTTCCCATAACCTGCCAAATACCCCTTCTTTCTTACTACTCCCCAGTACTAACCCTCCCTTCCAACAAGGCTAGTTTCTGTACTACTAAGAAATAAAATTGTGGTGTGATAGGCCTGGAAAGAACCTCAAAGACTATCTCGTTCAAGCTCCCTCACTTTACAGATGAGACAACTGAGGCTCAGAGAGAAAGAGGACTTCATCAAATTCCCTTCCTTCTCTTCCTTTGCCCTCTAACTCTAAAGATACGCTGCCCATAGTTGAAAGTGAAATAACTAAAGAACCAGTCCAGTTGTAAGAACTAAAAGAGGGAAAGAATTAGTAGTCTGGTCAAAGTCCTTCCTGTTTCCTCTGGGGATGCCAAGAGGAGGTACAATGAGCTCTGAGGGTCTCAATGTCTCCCTGAGACATCCTTATCCGTTTCTCTCCACAGCCTTCCAAGGAAATGGTTTCTGGCTCCTTCTGATCTCTTTTTCCCTTTCTTTCAAGGCGCAGAGGAAGCGCTGAACAGGAGCAGCTGCAGCTTGAGTTAATCTTTAAGAGAAAATCCTAAGAGATGACCCCAATTGCCTCTACACTTAGAACCAAGTAGGGTGGAATGAATGCAGTACTTGCTCTAGGTATGAAATTTAAGGGGCACCAAAAAGCCCAGTAATCAAGATGATATTTTTAATGCGACTTTTAAGAATTAATTTAATTCAAAACAATCCCTGATGAACAAATATCAAAAATGTAAATAACAGGACCTGACCCTGCGTGGGCACAACTCACGTACTTCGCTCACCCTAAATCCAACCCTGTCAGATTTGTCTTGATTTAAAATTGAGATATTTTGTTCATCAGAGATTTTTGCATTAATTTTGATTTTTTAAAAATATTCTTTATCTAGATTACTTGGGGGAGGGTGCCCCTTAAAATTTGCATGTAAAGTGAGTGCCTCACTCACCTTATCCTAATCCCAGTCCTGCATAGGATTCACTCTTGGCTCTCATCAAATGACCCAAAGAAAAGGAACAGGAAATTGAAACACATGCATAGTTTATGATTTAATTTGGTAGAGTTTTGTTTTTTATTGAAGCAGAGTAAGAAGATTCCAGCTCATTTAGTTTTTTATTGAAGCAGAATAAGAAGATTCCAGCTCAGCCATACTGGAAGGATAAATGAATTACTGGTGGCTACCATTTCACTTGGGCTTTCCCCCATGTCCACAGTCAGATGTGCTCCAGGAAGAACCAGCACCAGTGCCCATGGGAGAGGAGCAGAGAGGATCTCAGATTCAGGTGCTGGTCTCAAGTTATTCAACATATTTCTGGAAGTTAACGGGCCCCATGTCATCGCAAGTGACTACAATAAACCCCTCTGTGGGGGAAATGTGGTACCTGCAGGCAGGATATCTGATACCTTCAATGAGCTTACAGACTGTCATTTTGAACTTTGTCTCACTCTGGAAGCATGAAATGCTGGAATGGTTTTGGCAAGCCATCCTCTTGGGAGAAGTGCAAACACGATTGATCTGTCGAGGCCTCTCGTGGATGAAGACATGCTCTTTTTTGCAGGTGTTGTCAGGTTCCTTGATGATTCTTTCTAAGATCATGTGGTTGCAGTACCTTACAGCAATATTACTCTGAGGGTAGTCCACGTGCAAGTGTTCTATGGTTGACATCACTGTTTCTTCATACAGCTCGTTTTCCCAGAACACAATCATCAGGAAAATTATCACCATTAGTATCATCAGGGGTAAGAGTCCCTTTACATCTGTGGCTTTAATTCCTATAGAGTAAGAGGAAACAGAAAGTAGCAGAGGGTAATAAGAGTCCCTCCATCCCCATCGTTTGCTCCCCCACCCTTAGGACATTTTATTTCCCTCACTCTGCTAATTCAAATCATGCTTAGCCTGCAAGATCCAAGACCTTTCTGACCATTTCAATTCTCAGAGTTTGGCACTGAAGTGATCTCTAATTATTTCCATTTGTTTTACTTCCATCAGCTCCTTGTTGGCAGGTATCTGATCTTCTAGTTTTCCCGAATCTGTCAGAGAGCTTAACATAGAGACGGACAGACAGAGGTGCTCGAAAGTACCCATGCCTGCTTGATTCATTCCTGTTGCTGAATGAGTTCCTTCCCATAATTGTCTCAACTCTAATTCCACCCAATTCTTCATGCTTTTAGCACTGTCTTCTAATCTGTCCTTCCCAATTCTCCTTCTGCCAACCCCAATGGGCTCTGTTAGCTCCTCTTACCTTTCCTTTTTGCTGTAGCTTTCACAAGTAACATATCCTTGTGATCATGGATCTGAGAAAGTCCTTTGTGTCTCGCTGTTCTCTGACAATAACTGGTAGGGAGCCAGTCGAGCGTGGGGTGGGCCCAGTAGAAAGAACAGGCAGGGAGGAGCCTGTAGGGGAGTGTGCTTGGATGCCTTTGGAAAGGAAAAGACCTTAATCTTCAGAGGGAGAGTTGAGTAAGGCGGCCCTGAAAGTGTCCTCATTAAACAAGTGTAGACTTTTCAAAACATTTAGTAAAGTGCTGATCTGTGCCAGACACAGCATTGTCTATTTTCCAAAATTTCATCCAGTCCTTAGTCAAACTATGAAGTAACTATTATCTCCCTTTCATTAATGAAGAAATTAATTGCTGAACAGTTCAAGTGGAGATGGGAGATGACAAAGGTAGTAAGAGTTTCACTTTCTCAATGTTTGACACTTGGACTCCAGTTTCAGTAAGTTTTATTCCCATGTGGTGTTCAGGACAAGGCAGAATAATCCCCTGACATTAACATTAGTCTTAATAAAGCCCTAGAAAATATAGCAATGGTTCCCAAACTCTGCTGAATAGTACAATCACCTGGGCATTTTTAAGTGCCACCTTGAGACGTTCTGCTTTAATTGGTATCAGGGTGACCTGGTTTTGGATTATTAAAATTCTTCCAGTGATTCTAATATGCAGCAAAATTTGGGAACTACTGATCTATGGTATACATTGGAAACCTACATGGAAAATTGTGGACAAGGGCTTGGTGAAAGATCAAGTTATTGAGACCATAGAATTATTTTTGTTGCTATCATTTCCTGGCCATTTGATATAGGAATGGAAAAACAGACTTAATTTTACCATTTCTTGCCCTGAAATGATTTATCTTTTGAAGAGACATCTATGTAGTCCTCTCTCTCTCTCTCTCTCTCTCTCTCTCTTTCTCTCTCTCTCTCTCTATATATATATTATATATCTAATCTAATAATAGACAAACATGGTAATTGACCATACCTTTGCTACGCCTCTCATTGGCTAATCAGCGCGGTATGCAAATTAACTGCCAAAAAAGATGGCAGCTAATTTGCATACTGCAGCCAGGGAGGGTAAGCGCCATTCCACCTGCCCTGCTGCCAACCGGGCCTGCTATTTGCCACCCGAGGTGGTGGGGTGGGATAGCGTCATTCCGCCTGCCCTGCCACCATCCAGGTCTGCTACCTGGGGCCCGGGGTGGCGGGCATCCCGTGTGCCACCCAACCCAGGGCAGCTGGGCGGGGCAGCAGCAAT
>NW_005358421.1:396044-425702 GCF_000412655.1 Myotis brandtii
TTTATTTATGTGTGTGTGTGTGTGTTTCTTATTGATAAGAAGAAAAACATTTTGGGGTAAAAAATGGTCTAGGAAAGACAGAGAATCCTGGAAAAGGATTAAAAAAATGTGTCTCTTTCTATACAACAAAACCATAATTCCAGACCATGAAAATGGACAACCAAGAGGTTATTATTTGCTTTCCAAAAACTTTCATGCTGTGTGCCCTTTCAGAATTGAAACGGCCCTGTTTCGGATATGTGTTTACACAATGCCACAAAGACATAAGTTGACGAATCTAATTCTGTTGATGAATTTTCCGATTAACAAATTTTGATTTGCACATCATCTTGCAGAAACATTTTCATTGTATAAAGAGAAACCTATCTAAAGAGATTGTCATTACACATTTCCTAAATGGCTGCTAATGACAGAAAACTCAAAGTAACGGTTGTCTAAGAAGATGGACCTGTATTTCTCGTGTGAAAAAAGGCCTGGGCTCATTAGTCCGGGACTGGCCAGGTGCTCCAAGGTTCTGACTTCTGTCTCAACCTGTGACTTCCATGTCACAATCCAGATGGCAGCTCTAGCCCCAGCCCCAGCCGTCACATCTGCATTCCAGCCAGCAAGGAGAAAAAAGGCACAAAAAGGGAATGGTGCTGCCTGAGGATACATCCCAAAGTTTCACATCTCATTAGCAATAATTTGGTCACATAGTTTCATCCAACTGGACACTAGGAAATGTAGGGTGGGCATGTGCCTAGCTAGAATTCTGTTTTCCAATGACAAACAGAGTAGGGGAGAATAACCACTGGAGGACAAGTAGCAGCATTTGTCCTCCTTGCCTCCAGGGAAGCATTGTCTGGACAATGTTCATGAATGTGCTTCAAGAAAAAAATGTTTCACGATTAAACATTTGAGAAAGATTGTTAATTATATTTCTTCCCTTGGAGAGTCACAATATCCACAACACACGAAATTTTGAGAAACCCAGCGACTGAGAAGCTGAACTAATTTCATTTAACTAAGGATTTAATAAATTGATCTGAGCATGGGACTTCACTTAAGGGGCACCGCTATGGGACAGGGTTCTATGGAATATCAGTTTGAGAAATGCTGCAAGAAACTAGGAGCCATAGAGGGTACTCAGGCATCTGGGTGGGAACAAAGGAAACTATAAGCAAAATGGGATGGAAATAAATAGCCCAAGTTTTCAGATTTGGGGGGATTGCCCTCCTTTTAAAATCTGCATAACAACAATTCAAGTCCCATTCTTCATTACTACTAGAATTCTAGTTATTTTCCCAATATTTTCCCAATATTTGAGAAGTGCTTTTATCTCTTATCCACAATGAATCCTCCAGACTTCCCCTCCGCTCATCCTGGCTTCCTTTCATCAGTGCTTCTCCCTGGTGTGACGCTGCTTCATGCTCCTCCCAGTCTGGATACTCTCCTGCACACTGAATACAGGCTATGGGCTATAATAGACTTCCT
Source organism: Myotis brandtii (assembly GCF_000412655.1). Classification (NCBI taxonomy): domain Eukaryota; kingdom Metazoa; phylum Chordata; class Mammalia; order Chiroptera; family Vespertilionidae; genus Myotis; species Myotis brandtii. The sequence continues at coordinate 397,518 of NW_005358421.1, forward strand.
TAAAATTTTTAATTGCAAAAGAGAAAAAGAAATCTTAGCGCTGATTGACATATTTACTACTCCTGGCAGCCATTAGCAGGACCTTCACAAGCACTTCCTTTCGAATTGTCCCTTTCCTTGGCCACTCTGACGTGGGTGTGCTCATTCTCCTTTTCATCTGCTTCATATCTCCTCTTTCTCAAGTGCTGGGCACGAAGAGACTGCGATCCTGCCACAGAGGGAGCCAGGGGCACTCTTCTTCTTCGGTTTGTTGTTCTACTTATTTATGCATCATTGGTTGCTTCTTGTATGTGCTCTGACTACGGATCGAACCCCCAACCTTGGTGTATTGGGATGACACTAACCAACTGAGCCACCAGCCAGGGCAAGGGGCACTCTTCTTGAAGATGCACTTTCTGAGGGCTTTCCCCACAACGGAGGAAGCATGAATTGCCCTAATCAAAGAATGGGAATGAGGCCTAATGACCTCACCACCAGCCCGCAACTACTCCTTAGTCTGCCACTGCCTGGCTCCCCCAGATTAAAAAAAGAGAGAGAAGTTTTCTAAGTGAAATACATCAGTCTTTAGCTATTAATTAAAAATACAGAAACCTGAGCCTTACCCCAGACCTGGGGCGTGGAATCAGACTCTGGGGCGAGGCCCTGGAATCTGCACTTGTAATGAGTAGCCCACCTCTGGGGATTGTAAACTGAAGTTTAGGAATCACCACAATGGATGAGGCCTGAATTGGTAAACAGCATAGTAATTTCTAAAGAGCTACACCCACCCCACAACGAAACGGACTTTTACATTAATATATGGAGCACTCAGTACCCTGCGTGAAACCCTGCATGTGAGTGACTGTCCTGCTTCAGAGCTTCCACAAGGTAAAGGTAGGCACTTGCCCCATGTCACGTGACTAAAGCAGCATTAAAAATAAAACCTGAGCCTTACCCCAGACCTGGGGCGTGGAATCAGACTCTGGGGCGAGGCCCTGGAATCTGCACTTGTAATGAGTAGCCCACCTCTGGGGATTGTAAACTGAAGTTTAGGAATCACCACAATGGATGAGGCCTGAATTGGTAAACAGCATAGTAATTTCTAAAGAGCTACACCCACCCCACAACGAAACGGACTTTTACATTAATATATGGAGCACTCAGTACCCTGCGTGAAACCCTGCATGTGAGTGACTGTCCTGCTTCAGAGCTTCCACAAGGTAAAGGTAGGCACTTGCCCCATGTCACGTGACTAAAGCAGCTCCTCAGAGTGCCCCCCCTCCCAACGCACAGGGCAAGGACCTTCCTCCCAAACACACCATTCATTGGAGGAGGAAGGATTGGTCTTTCTTAGTTCTAGTCCTTAATTATCTGTGTTCTTTGGCAATTCTGGAAACCAGTTCACAGGGGATCCTGGAGAGAGAGAGAAGTTTTCTAAGTGAAATACATCAGTCTTTAGCTATTAATTAAAAATACAGAAACCTGAGCCTTACCCCAGACCTGGGGCGTGGAATCAGACTCTGGGGCGAGGCCCTGGAATCTGCACTTGTAATGAGTAGCCCACCTCTGGGGATTGTAAACTGAAGTTTAGGAATCACCACAATGGATGAGGCCTGAATTGGTAAACAGCATAGTAATTTCTAAAGAGCTACACCCACCCCACAACGAAACGGACTTTTACATTAATATATGGAGCACTCAGTACCCTGCGTGAAACCCTGCATGTGAGTGACTGTCCTGCTTCAGAGCTTCCACAAGGTAAAGGTAGGCACTTGCCCCATGTCACGTGACTAAAGCAGCTCCTCAGAGTGCCCCCCCTCCCAACGCACAGGGCAAGGACCTTCCTCCCAAACACACCATTCATTGGAGGAGGAAGGATTGGTCTTTCTTAGTTCTAGTCCTTAATTATCTGTGTTCTTTGGCAATTCTGGAAACCAGTTCACAGGGGATCCTGGAGATGAGGGGAGTGATTTGGGTTCCACCAGAAAGAGCGTTTCCAGGGCCAGGCAGGGGGAGAAGAAGTGACAATTGTCTGTGGGTTGGGAGCAGGGCCCAGGCAGGGAGGACTGGCAGTGACAAAGTGAAGCTAGGAACACCATGGATTCAGGAAGGTTGTTTAAAGCGGAAGGTACTCTCCTCTTCCCTCCATCGTCTAACCCTTTCTTCCTGCATCTCGTCATCATCGCCCAGATGCCAACTTTTAGCACTGTCTAAAGACCAAAAGGTTGGAAGTGCTTCTAGTACTTCTGAGTTGGAATCTTTTCCCCTTCCCTATTCATTTTCACCAAGGAGCCCTCCCAAACTACTTTCACTTACTACTCTGCTGTGGAGAACAGTCAGATGATCTCTCAAGTTTCTTTCTAACGTTGGAAGTGGGCCTTGCCCATGAGGAAATCACTGCTGGTTCCCACAAACTCTCAGGCATCCAATGCAAGCCCAGGTGTCAAGAAATATCCCTAAGTCAGGGCAAAGGGCATGAAACTTTATCAACTCCTGCAGGAATCCTCCTTAAAATTAACCACTTCCATTTCCTCTTTGAAACTCCATAAGAAGCCCTCCTCCCTGCTTCCTGTACATGACTTAGTGTGAACAGTTGCTCTGTGGGGCAGGAAAGGGTCTGTTTGGCTTTCTGCACGCGTGCTGGGTGTTTGGGAGGCCGGAGCACGTGCCCTTTGCTCCAGCACACTGCCTGGTACTTCACAGAACAAAAAGTGTCTGTGGAGTGGATGAGCGGATAAAGGACTTCAGAGCTTGTTCTCTCCTGCCCCTGACTAGTTGTATGATCTTACAAAGCCATGTCACTTCTCAGAGTCCCAGTTTCTTCATCTCTGAAATGGAGGTGGCAGAAAAGAATAAAGGCAGAATCGGACTATCTATGATTCCCTTTCTGCTGTCACAAACTAAGGTTCTGAGCTCAATTAAAGTGACTCCACTGGCTAGTCCCCCCCCCCCTTTTATAAATATATTTTATTAATTTTTTACAGAGAGGAAGAGAGAGGGGTAGAGAGTGAGAAAGAAACATGGATCAGCTGCCTCCTGCACACCCCCTATTGGAGATGTGCCCACAACCAAGGTACATGCCCTTGACCGGAATCAAACCTGGGACCCTTCAGTCCGCAGGCCGATACTCTATCCACTGAGCCACACCAGTTAGGTCAAGTCCCTTAAGATGACAATTTTCTGGTGACCACTTCTAACCCCCCCCCCCCCCCCCACACACACACACTGGGAAAGTAGGGCTGTCCACTCTACCTCCCTGCCTGGAGGCAGGGTGAGCAATGGGGAAATGGATCCTGCGTACCAGGCCCAAAAGTGGGAACTGGAGCTCTGATTCAGGAGTCTGGCAGAGTAGCCCTGTGAAATAGCCTAAGGAATTGGCATTCTGGTCAAGGGGACACCTCCCTAAATCAAGAACACCTGCTACTGAGGCAAAACAAAAGGGCCTGAAGCACGCCTACATGGAGGGATTTGTTGGCTACCTTTGGCAACAGCAACGCCATTTGCTAAACAAGCTATGAACTGCAAGATTCATGCAATAGCTTCACAAGCCTCTGGGCAATCTTTCAACTGCCCTCCCACGACGTCGCCTGTCTCTGTCCATGTGAGGTGGACAGACTGGAGCTTGGGTATGTCCAAGGACAAGCTGCTTCTGATTTGGGCAGAACAAGTTCGGAATCAGATGAGAGGCTATCTATCCCAGCCTTGCAGTTCCAGCCCCAGGCTAAGAACACAGCAGGCCCTGTTCTCCCTTGGGGGCAAACCAAGCCATTTATTTATTTTTTTTGTAACTTGTGTCCCTGAAATGACTGCCTCCAGGTAATAGCCCGGGGGGGTGGGCGGGGGCCAGGCTGAGGGGAGGTTGCCCTAAGCGTGTTGTTCTAACAGCCTTGTCTTTCTAACAGCCGCTTGGGAGGGCCCTGTCTCTCCAGCGTTCACTTCTGAGAATGCTTTGATCATAGCATACCTGGCTTCTCCTGTGTGTCCCCAGGCTGGGCCCCCGACAGGCGCCTTTGAATCCCTTTAGAAGGACCATTACCCATCCTTCCATGCAGCCCCTCCAAGGACACTCGCAGGCTCTGTTTTCCTTTCTGGGCCAGTTCCAGCTTCCCTGAAAATCAGATAGATCTCTTGTCCCCACCTCGCATAGTCACGGAGGCCCTAAAGAACCCAGATGCATTAAAAACAAAACCCTCCCTGTTCTCAGAAGCACCCAGCTCGAGCACAATGAACAGTGAGTGGCCTAGTAGTTGTGAAAGCCTGTCTGGAATGGCCCAGCCACTAACTAGCTCTGTGACCCTGACCTCAACTCCAGGGGCCTCACTGACCTCCTGTACAAGTGGCTGGGAGCTGGCAGAGTTGGTGGACTGCAGGAGGTGAAAACAAGTAACAACTGAGTGTTGACAAAACGCACCCAGCCGTAACATTCCATGGTGCAGGGCTCTGTGGTGGCTTATTAGAAAGTCGAAAGGGTGCTTTTTTTGTCAACTGTACTATCACACAGTACTCTTTTTAGAACACAAATCTAGTCCTGTGCCTGCACTATCCACCCCAATCTCCACCTAAAATGGGCCCATGGCTTTTCATAAGTCGTAAAATAATGACTACAGCCCTTACCTCCGACTGCCAGGCTTTCATAGATAGCCTCATCCCAAATCATTCTTGTCCTCTCCCTCCGTATGTCGGGTGGGGCAAAAGTAGGTTTACAGTTTGAGTACACAAAGCACAGAGTTAATAAAGCCACTGTAATCATCATAATCTGCATGTCTTTTTCCATACGAACAACTGTAAACCTACTCTTGCCCCACTACACACCTCTCTTTCCAGTTCCCTGAGCTCATCAGGCTTCGTTCCAGCTCAAGGTGTTCAACATTTCGTTCTCTCATTGTGGGATGTTTCTCACTCCGTGCACCCCTCTTCATTCTACCTGGTTAAATCCTGTGTGCTCCTCCTTCCTTAGACAAGCCTTTCCAGGACCCCCAAAGGGAGTTTTGCTTGCATAACACTGTACTTTTCCTTTGTGGCCCTTATCACTAGCATAATAAATTTACTGCATTTCTTGGTTTTAAAAAATTATCTGATTGTTTCATGAGGGCAGAAACCACATCTGTCTGATTCCCACAGTCATCTCTGTTCCAAGCACAGTGCCAGGAATATAATAGAGGTTCGACAAATATTTGCTCAATAAATATTCAGTAAATATTGACTTAATGGGCTACCACATAAACAAATAATCTAAAAGAACTACATTTTGATACTTTAACCATAGTATCAAAGAGTTATTCTTTGTAAAACTCAAAATTTCTTTTTGAGGGTTACTTTGGTGGGAACTTGTAGCACCATATCTACATGAGATCAGTGTTAATGTAAAAAAACACACACACACACAAAAAAAACAACATTGAAACCTGTAAAGAATTGTTGTGAGTTTATATGAGCCAAACTGTCGACATATGCCGGGAAGCAAAACCTCAATGAATTGAGATAATGCTCTGGAGAATGGCGGGTTATATCTGTATTTATACATTGGAATCAAAGGAAGGGTTACATGAAATCCATTGGTGATAGACTAGAGAGGTGAGAGAAAGCAAAGTGGGAGAAACCCCTGGGATTGGATAAAAAGTAAAATGATAGACACATACTTAAGTGGGCACAGGAACAATTAACAATGAAGGAATTAGTGGTATCTGTCCTGGCGCCCAGGCACATTAGGTTGTGCCCCAAGGGGTCCAGAAAAAGGGAAGTTACAAGTTACCCAGACATTTCAAAGGGTATGTTATCTTAGATGCAACAAGACAGACAGGCTCAGTTAAGATAAAGGTTGACCTTGTCAGTGAAGATACCAGCCTAGGATGTAACTGCCCACCATAACTGCTTTTAGTTAAAGTTTAACTAAATTTAGACCATCCTTTGTGGTTACTTTAGATCTCTGAGTTTGCAAGACTGCCATGCAGGCCTTCCCTGAGCTTGTCAGGTTAGCATGTAGCCCCTTTCATCCACATCAGAAAGATCAATGATATAAAAGAAAAATGTTGATTTAGCACTAATTACTACCCAGAGTCTTAAATCTACGATTGTCCCTCTGATCCTCTGACTTCAGTTGATAGAAATCAACTCACAAGTTTTGCTAGTGGGTGCTACCTGTTTTCCACTTTCCACACCATGGGATCTAACTTAAGAAGTCTAGCCTAATTCATGAACAACATCTCCCTGAACAATAAAACAGCTCTCTCCTCTATAAGTTCTGCATCCATATCATGTACACAGAAGGATCAGCAAATAGTGGCGTCCCTAGAAACGAATTTGTAATCCGAAATCCTTTACTGAGACCCTAAAAATAAGACCCATGATGGTACCTGGTTTGTCCACAAGGGGTCAGTCTCCACTGGTAGCTCCTGGGAGCAGAGTTGCCTGTTTGTGACCAGCAGAGGTTCTCACCCCCTGTTCCATCATCCTCCAGGCATCCTGCCCACATGCCAGCAATGTTTCCTCAGGGTTCTTCTTCACAGTGATCCTCATCACAAAACTTGGTCAAGTGAGGTTGATGAAGTCCTGTTGGTTACAGAGGTCCTTCCCTAACCTTAGTTTTCCTTTTCCTCGCTGTCTCCCTAGCGTGGACTTCGTTCATCCGCTTATTAAATCAATTATTTTACAGGCTCTTACAGAATGGCTGTTATATGCAACCCTACAATGTGACCCCCCAAACACCATCGGTTCAGAATTTGCTCAGAGTCATAAAAGCCTGAAGCAACTTGGCACTTAAGCAGCTGTGCTTAAGCAAGTTTGCAAAGGAGCCAATGGCACCGATGCCCGATTTAAAGCTTCTGAGAGCTTACTTGGTGCCTTGCTTTATGTCCAGTTGGAAGGAACTTTCAGTTGATGGTTATGTGAAACTACTGATATAAAATATGCCTCCTTAAGTCCTGAATGAACAATTCCTGGATAATAAAAACATGCAGAAGAGAAATAATGGTTAATTTTAGAAATAATAATTTTATAGAATAAATACTATATAAACTATGCGTAATAACGTCTGGTATTTATCTTGGTGATTTAATAATACAAAGAGCATTTGTCTAAGGATTAAGTTTATAAATCTGAAATGGTGGAGTATAAAATGTTGTAGTATTAGTTACAAAAGGTACTTGCTTAGTTAGTATGGTGTTGTTTAACACCAATAAACATGTCGTTTTATTGGAGTGGGAAGACAAATTGACTCCGAGTGGAAAACAGGGCTCGTCCGGGATTTGAACCCGGGACCTCTCGCACCCTAAGCGAGAATCATACCCCTAGACCAACGAGCCAGACATAAGGACAGTTTAAGGGTTGAAATTTAAGTAAAAAGTTTTCGCCACGTCTACACTCAGTCTTTTTTAATAGCTATGAGTATATAATGCCACCTAGTGGACAAACAAATCGCTGCATTCTTTTTTACTCAAGTTTAGAAAAGATACCCTTACAATTCAGATCATTTTAGGAAAAATATTTCAGGATCAACGAGAATAATTTCGCTGTATGTTTGCATGTTTGCGCTTCCAAATGGGCCAAAGATGCTGCCTGAATGGTGGGAGGCGATCGATTCAGGGATAGTCTAGAGCTGCGGGCCGATTCCTTGGCCGTGGGGAGGGAAGAGCGCGCGCCTTCCCGGGAGGGCGTCTCCCGGACGGCGTTACCTTTTCGGGGCAGAAGAGCCGGGGCCGGGTAAGGAGGCTTCTTCCGGCCTCGGCACCAGACTGGCCAGTTATTGGGTTCGGTCAGGTCTGCCTTAGATTCTCACCTCCCGGAAACTTTCCAGTCTCCTCCGAGACGACCCCAGACCCAGCATCCTTCGCGTAGAAAAAGCACTTGCCTTGCGGCTTCCTCCATGGAAAACCGGCCGAAGCAGAAGGCCTCGATTCTCCCGAGGGACCGGCTTGTGCCAGGCCCACAAAGTCTGTTCCGTCCCTCGGGAGGCCATGCAAGATGTGTATCAGCTCTTTCCACCGATCTCAAGCATTGTGGTTTAAAAGAAGAAAGAAATCAAAACAAGCCAGAATAAGTGGGGGGAAAAAAATATGATGAACCTAATAAAGTTATAAATACGTGAATTATAAAGTTAGGAAGGAAGCGGAAGAGAGTAAAGGGTACATGACATGCTGCAGAGACTAACTGACATGAGGTAGCGTGGCCGAGCGGTCTAAGGCGCTGGATTAAGGCTCCAGTCTCTTCGGGGGCGTGGGTTCGAATCCCACCGCTGCCACAAGCTTTTTACACGGATGATTGATTGTACCTGGAGCGGCCACGTTGACACAACGTCTTCACCTCCCCTTTCGCATCCAATCGTCTGTCTCACTCGTTAGTATATAGAGAATCTGGGTATGCACTCTTTTGAGATTTCTCATCATTTTGAGCATTTCATACTTTAAATTTTTTCTTAATGAAACAATACTCCTAGACCATCACAAGATCGTAATGATCCCTTTGAACCCATAGTTTCCCAGAGGCAAAGTACTAAGACTTTAATATCATAAACCTGTAACATTTGCTTTGCCTTTCTTCACTCAGCCGGAGAGGGTATTTTGAGCAGTTATTGGCACTGTTCTTGTAGAGGATTACAGAAAAGATGAATAAAACATAATGCCTGCCCATAAGGGAAGCTCACAGACCAAACTGGAATAGTAAGCTGTATAATTACAAAACGACCTTGAGGCACTGTAAAACAGCAAGCACATGAAGAATAACACATCACACATTTATCAAATGATGATAACGTTAGTATGCACCAGCTCCCAGTTTCTTTCCAGAAAAAGAAAACAGCTCCTGTGGGTAGCACTATTTAGTTTCCAAGCAATTTCTCACACACTATTGTATCTGACTAAACAGGACCCCTGAAGGCAGGCAGGGAAAGGGAACTTTTTACAATCTTCATTTCATAGCAGATGCACCGAGAGGCCAAGATATTTATCTGCTTTCCACCTGCCCCTCCCGCCTGCCCGCCTGCCCGCCTGGGGCAGTGGGGAAACAGTGTCAGGCAGAATTCAAAATAACTTTGAGTGGAGAGGACAAAATGCAATAATAAATATATCAAGGCAAAAAATGGGGCTCGTCCGGGATTTGAACCCGGGACCTCTCGCACCCTAAGCGAGAATCATACCCCTAGACCAACGAGCCACGGGTACACAGACCTTAAGTTATGCCTCAAGGCTCATTCACGTCAGTAGGCGTTTCCTGAAGAATCGTGTACTCCAGTGCCTTCTATTGGCAGGAATGCGTATTTATTTGTCCAGCAAACAAGATTCAAACTGCAAGTCATTTCTCAGCGGCCGGAAGGATCAGGGGTCCTGGGGAAGAACGTCCGCATTGACGAACGTTCTCTGAGAGGTGCCGAGTGTACAATGTTTGCAGAGAACTGCGCTGGGACCCTCGAAGCTCCACTGCATTGGCACCCTTGAATACGAGGGGAAAAAAGTGAACTGCAGGCCCCAGCGAGATTTGAACTCGCGACCCCTGGTTTACAAGACCAGTGCTCTAACCCCTGAGCTATGGAGCCGTACCCGAGTATCACCTTTCCATATCTCCTCTTATAGATGCATTCACTAAGTTTAATACACCGAACTGGTAAATGGAATGTTGACAGGAGCAAAACTCCAGGATAGTCGCCAAAATAGGAATCTTTTCGTGTTCTCTCAACACTTCAAAAGACTGCTTGGAGCAAACCATTTATCAGATCGTCTTCTCATCCCTCATCTTGATACTCTGCCGAGACATTGCCTCCTGTGACAAGATACTCCTTCGGTGTTCAATCCTGTGCCTTTCTAGTTCCCAGAAAGGATGCAGATCTTTAGAATTCCAGATGTTTGGGTACATGAGGGACTCACCTAAGAAAGGAATCTGATAATAGAGGGTGTCTGATGGGGAAGAAGATTGCAGTGCACCCCTTCACTCAATACGGTGGTGCTTTTTGTGGTGCAGTCGGTGCTAAAGAAATAAGGATAAGACGTGGTCTTTGCCCTCTAAACCTTATAGTCGGGCGACGTAGACAAATAAATTCAACAGTTGGATAAGTTAAGTTCTGTGATAGAAATATTTGTAGGGTGTTTGGGGTTACAGAGGAGGGGGATCTAAATCAGTTTGTGTTAGAAGTGGGGCTCAGGGAAAACTTACAGGAAAAGCTGCCTTGAATTGACTTTTTCTGGTTACTTACTATTATAAAAAAATTAAACTGCACAAATTGCAATATAATTTAATGGATTTTGACAAATGCATTCATCCATGTAAATGCTACCCTAATAAATATATAAATCGTTTTGTGCTCCTTTTCACCAATACCCCAACCCCTCCCACCACCTCAGAGGAGACCAGATGAATTGCCTTTGGTCTAGTCTAGAGACATTTACAACAGGAGGAAGGGGATGAAAGGCAATTACGTGGAGGAAACAGTATGCAAAAGCATGGACTTATGAGAAATTAAAATAAAAACAAAATGAGGTGGTAAATCAGAGAAGAGATCTGTCCCGGTTTTGGCCTTTCTAAATTCAGAGCCCCAAACCCAATAGTTTGCTTTTTGGGGATTAATGCCTCTCTCTCAAAGGTCCAGGGACAGGAGCAAGTAAGAAAAAGGTGTGTTGGGGAAGACGAGTTTAATCTTTCCTTAAGATATAGATTTACATATATCTTTGGTATAAAATACCATTTTATTTTAAAGAAAAAGGCTCTTGTTTTCACTTTATAGAAATCTCATTTGTATAAGCTAGTAAACAGGAACTAAAAAATTTTTTAACTAAGAAAGATCTTGTGCCTGTTTCTTACTGCAAATATAGTCCTTGATGAGAACATTAGAAAAAGCAGATTCATATGACCCCCAAGAAATGAACCAATTCTGCTAAGATTTAGACCCTCTGATCACAGCCCTACTCTTGTACCCATGATTTTTAAATATTTTCATTTGTCCAGGATCACAAAATTTGTAAAAAATATGTAAGCTTGTATATGATTGTGTCCTTTAATTTTCATTGTGTAAATGTAAAACATGACCACTGACCTTACACCATTTTAAGCAAGAGAAATGTTCTATTTAGATAGGCAAAGTGAGGCATTCATGGCGGATGTTCTTGGTTGAGGAATGAGTCACGGAGAAGCCTCACCATGTTGTCCTAAGAGGAGATGAACCTGTACAACTGCCCAGGGTGAAGTATGTTACAGGACCTTCTGTGGTTTGACAAGATACTCCTTCGGTGTTCAATCCTTAGTCTTTGTACACCAAGCAATATCCTCCATGCCCCCTCCCCCCACAAACGGAGGCTTTGTTCTAACTGACTGTTCGGCTTGATCTCTGTACCCCGTTTTCCTACACAAGGCATTGCATTGGGGGACATCTCCAAGATGATCAGCATGGTAATCTTTGGGGACCTACTGACAGGCATCATAATTCTTGAGGAGGTGGCGGAGTGCTTGACGTTTTTCTAGGACAAGAAAATCAAATCAGAATAAACTTTGAATCACAGGTGATGTTATGTTGGTGTGTGTAGACACTCAGTATAGAGTATAGTGGTTAGAAAACCTGGATCAGTTATTTAACCTTGCAGAGTCAGTGACCTAGTTTGGCAAATTAGGATTTCTTATTACCATTGTTATTATTATCTTTATTAATGTTATTACTTTAGGGAGACAGGCCTTAGGCAAAATTGCTAACCAGTGAAAGCGCTCTCTCCAACAGCTTTCTCATCCCCTCTCTCCTTGCTGTTTCTCCTCCTCTCTTGTTATTCTCCGATTGTATTCTTGGCCCCTTTGACCTCTTCCGGGAATCTATTCCCTTATCCTCATCCTGTCACAATTCAGCAAGCTCACATCTGTTCCCTATATGAACTGGTTTCTTCCCCTTTAACCATACTCGTTACACGTCTGAAAGGAATTTAAAATGCTCAAAAGAGAATTCCAAGAAGAAAGCCAGGACAACAACCACTGATGTGATTTGTGTGTGTGTCATGGACAGGATGTTTTTTGTCTCTCAGAGACAGAGGTTGGTTTCCTGGGCTGGGACGCCAACCTCTGTCAGGACGAATAAACCTTAGACTAATAAACCATATCTGCATGCCACTTATCTCATACCCCTAAAATAAATTAAGGCCAATTAAGGATGTTATGTCAATCTTTCTCATTGTCTCAGCCACGAGCTGCCCACGTGGCACTTGGCTGACCTGTCTGACTCCAGGTGGTTCCCAGAGCCCTTTCCACTACAGCTGACCCTTGAACAATGCAGGGATGAAGGGTGCAGACCCCCAGTTGAAAATTCACATAGAACTTTTGACTCCCCCCAAACTTAACTACTGATAGCCTACTGTTGACTGGAAGCCTTAGCAATAACATAAACATTCAATTAACACATACCTTGTACGTTACATAAATTTATACTGTATTCTTATAAGCTAGAGAAAAAAATTATTTATTTTTCCAAATATATTTTTATTAATTTCAGAAAAGAAGGGAGAGGGAGAGAGAGATAGAAACATCAATGATGAGAGAGAATCATCAATTGGCTGCCTCCTGCACACCCCACACTGGGGATAGAGCTCGCAACCAGGAATGGAACCGTGACCTCCTGGTTCAGAGGTTGATGCTCAACCACTGAGTCAAATCAGCCAGGCTAGAGAACAAAATATTATTAAGAAAGTCATAAGGATGAGAAAATACATTTATACTATCTATTGAAAAAAAAAAGTCTGTATAAGTAGACCAGTGCAGTTCAAAACCTTGTTGTTCAAGGGTCAATTGTAGTTTATTAGACCCAGCAAGCAAAGTGAAAAATGGGCATGTTCCAGTGTGCTATGGGCCATCCAAAGCCCTTTTCTGGGACAACTTGACCCCTAATAAGGATCTTAGGAATACAGTGAGGCCTTGACTTACGAGTGTCCCTACTAACGAGTTTTTCGAGATATGAGCAGTCTCTCCCCGATTTTTTGCTTCGAGTTGCGAGCTAAAATTCGGGTTATGAGCCAGCTTCAGATCCCCCACCGCTAGTTGGCGCGCAGCGAACGTCACAGTGAACGCCACAACATCAGCTCAGCATTTCAATTCATTGTAATGGTGAAAATTGATTTGACATACGAGTAATTTGAGTTACAAGCTCCATCACGGGAGGAATTAAACTCGTAAGTCAAGGCCCCACTGTATTTCTAGTTGCTGTAAGGTCTGTGTTTCTATCATTTTCCCTCAACTTTTTATTTTGCAAAGTTTTAATCCTGATGTGGAAATAAATTAAGGCCAATTAAAGGAGAACAAGCAAAGGCTATTTATTTAGAGCAGTGGTTCTCAACCTTGGCTGCACATTAGAATCACCTGGGAATCTTTTTAAAATCCTGATTTCTGGGCCTCATCCTCCAGAAATTCTGTTTCTTTGTTACTAATGTTGTGGCCCCACCGTAACAAAGAAACAGAATTTCTGGAAGATGAGGCCCAGAAATCAGGATTTTAAAAAGATCCCCAGGTGATTCTAATGTGCAGCCAGGTTGAGAACCACTGATTTAGAGTTTGCTGCAGCAAGGGAGCCAGCCATGATCACTTGAGTTTTGGCAGTCACTCATAGGCAGATGGAGGAGTGGGAAAGCTTTAGCGTGGTAAAAGGGAAAGGCTTCAACTGATTGGAGGCATTGGCCTGGGGAAGCTAGAGGTGGGCTAATTGGAAGCCAGGCATCCTACGTCATTGGTCAGGGATGCATATTTGACTTTCTCTGCTTGGTCCCAAGTAGGAAATATTTGATAAGCTATTAGTTACTAAACAAGTCCTGGCCATTTGAGGCTGCTTCCTACAGGGGTTATTATTTAGTTTCCTGGATTATTACTAGAGATAGTGTTCTGAGTTTCTGTAAATCTGACTTAAAGTTAGTAGGCTGGTTTCCTGAGCTGGTCGCTGCAGGTTGTGAGTCAGAGTCCTATTATTTATTATATGTGGTCTGGCCTTTGCCCATTTGTATATTCAATCTCTCACTAGAGAAAAGTTGAAAAAACGTTACAATAATGCCTGTATACCCCTTACTTAGAATCATTATTATTTTTGTTAATCCTCACCAAGGACATTTTTCCATTGATTTTTAGAGAGAGTGGGAAGGAGAGGGAGAGACAGAGAAAGAGAAACATTGATGTGAGAGAGACACAGCAATTGGTTGCCTCCCTCTCGCACCCTGACCAGGGCCAGGGATCGAGCCTGCAACACAGGTACCTGCCCTTGACTAGAACCAAACGGGGACCCTTTAGTGCATAGGCTGATGCTCTACTCACTGAGCCAAATCGGCTAGGGCAGAATCATTAATTATTAACAGTTGCCACATTTTTTACTTGAATTGCCACCTAACCATCAAGTGTGTGTGTTTGTGTGTGTGGGTGTGCACGCGCATGCATATTTCTTCTAGGTTTATGTTGTATGTATGAGAAAAGAAGATATTTTCTTTTATTTAACTGCAAGCTTCTAGTAAACAAGGATAATAACCTTATCTGTCACATACCCATGACCCTTCAAACCTAAATATCTCAACATGCATCTCCTAAAATAAGAACTAAGAAAAAAAGAGTAACTTCAGTACTATATCACACTAACATTTACAATAAATTCCATATAATCTAATACCAACATATTTTCAAATTTCTTCAATTGGCTCCCTCATATTTTGCTGAAAATCTGGATTCAAACAATGTTTCTTATTGCATTTATTTTTAATGTCTCTTCAACCTCATATCTATACTAATAAAAGGTAATATGCTAATTAGAGCTGATGTCATCTGGACAAAGCCACAGTGGCTGTGAGGGCCGAAGGCAGGCAGCCAAGGTAGTGGCTGTGAGGGCTGAGGGCAGGCAGCCATGGTGGCGGCTGCTAGGCCCGGGGCTCAGGCCTTGCCTCTGTGGCGGCCGGCATGGCAGTAGCAGCGGGATGATGGGGAGGGCGCCTTCCCCTGATCAGCCGGTTATCTTCCGCAGAGGGAGGCCAGACTGCGACTTAGGCCCACTCGCCGAAGGCAGGCAGCCAAGGTAGTGGCTGTGAGGGCTGAGGGCAGGCAGCCATGGTGGCGGCTGCTAGGCCCGGGGCTCAGGCCTTGCCTCTGTGGCGGCCGGCATGGCAGTAGCAGCGGGATGATGGGGAGGGCGCCTTCCCCTGATCAGCCGGTTATCTTCCGCAGAGGGAGGCCAGACTGCGACTTAGGCCCACTCCATGGGGAGCGAGCCTAAGCCATCAGTAGGACATCCCCTGAGGTCTCCTGGACTCTGAGAGGGTGCAGGCCGGGCTGAGGGACCTCCCCCACCAGTGCATGAATTTTCATGCACTGGGCCTCTAATATATATATAATTGATTTCAGAGAGGAAGGGAGAGGGAGAGAGAGATAGAAACATTAATGATGAGAGAGACTCATTGATCGGCTGCCTCCTGTACACCCCTACTGGGGATCAAGCCCATCATGCTGGGCATGTGCCCTTGACCAGAATCAAACCCAGGACCCTTCAGTCCTCAGGTCGATGCTCTATCCACTGAGCCAAACCAGCTAGGGCCTTTAGTGTCTTTTAATCTAGAAAAATTTCCCTCCTCTCAGCCCTTTTTTTCTCATGGCTTATAAGAAGTCTCACATTCTGAATTTGTGTGTTTCCTCATATTAGATTTCTTTCATTTGGTTATTTTCAGGTTAAATATTTTTTCATAGTCTGAGGAAACTAATAATTTTCCAGCATAGATTGTCTAGACCAGCGGTTCTCAACCTGTGGGTCGTGACCCCTTTGGGGGTTGAACAACCCTTTCACAGGGGTCGCCTAAATACATCCCGCTTATCAGATATTTACAATATGATTCATAACAGTAGCAAAATTACAGGTATGAAGTAGCAACAATAAAGTAACTTTGAAACAATAGGTGCTTTAATAAGCTTTATTGCCAAAATATGGGGGTGATTCCTTCAAAGAATGTTATAAACTACTACAAAATTCCTCTCTTTGGCTAGTGTCTGGGTTTGACTTCAGTTTTTATGCTCCATGAAATTAGGTAGTTTTTCAAGCAATATGTCATCTGCTTTCTGGGCAACACTTCCAGATCGTTCCAGAAGATTTCCTCTTCCCCCTCAAATCACTGATCCTTCCTTCTCTTCCTTTAGTTCTCTCTCAGAGTTCTTTTGGGATAGACATATCTAACGTGTGTTTTTGTGTATTACTAATAGAATTAGATGAAAGTATTATTACTATTTCCACTGCCCACTGAAGTTTTATAGCCATCTCTTGGCATGCTAATGCTCAGGTTGCCAATTTTGCAGCACTTTTTAAAAGTTGATGAGCTGTCCACACCTTGATATTTTTAAAAACATTGTCTATGTATACAAACACACTCTAACATGGAATTAATTCCTGTTTAATGAAAGGTTGCTTCTGAAAACTTCTTTAACAAGAGAATACTAGGAAGGGTAAATCAATTTTCATTTGATCTCCAATGTCATTTTGTAAACCACTTTATAATCCCCATTCCTGATCGAGGTTAAGAACCACTTCCTGTTCATCTTAGCATATATTAGTATATGCTTACAGACCTTTGTTGAAGAAATGAATAAATATTTGCCTAAGATTTCCAAAGGCACCAATAATAGGAGTCCCCATTCCCTTTTAAATATCCAATGAGGTAGATAAAATATATCACAAAATCTGGTTCTTGGTTGCTGGTTGCCATAGTTGGCATTCTTAACTCTTTGGTATTCAAGGTCCTAAACCCAAACCCAGTTTTACTACAAACTAAAGAGGACTGATGAAAACAGATATAAGAATTAAAAAGGTGGGGAGACCAAGATGGCGGCATAGGTAAACACCGCAGACTGCTGCCGCGTCTGGACAAAGCCACAGTGGCTGTGAGGGCTGAAGGCAGGCAGCCAAAGTAGTGGCAGTAGCAGCGGGATGATGGGGAGGGAGCCTTCCCCTGATCGGCCTGGTCACCTCCCGCAGAGGGAGGCCAGAAGCAAGCAGCAGTGAGGGGGTGATAGGGGTGGTGCCTTCCCCTGATCAGCCGGTCATCTCCCGCAGAGGGAGGCCAGACTGCGACTTAGGCCCACTCCATGGGGAGCGAGCCTAAGCCATCAGTAGGACATCCCCTGAGGTCTCCTGGTGCAGGCCGGGCTGAGGGACCTCCCCCACCAGTGCATGAATTTTCATGCACTGGGCCTCTAATATATATATAATTGATTTCAGAGAGGAAGGGAGAGGGAGAGAGAGATAGAAACATTAATGATGAGAGAGACTCATTGATCGGCTGCCTCCTGTACACCCCTACTGGGGATCAAGCCCATCATGCTGGGCATGTGCCCTTGACCAGAATCAAACCCAGGACCCTTCAGTCCTCAGGTCGATGCTCTATCCACTGAGCCAAACCAGCTAGGGCCTTTAGTGTCTTTTAATCTAGAAAAATTTCCCTCCTCTCAGCCCTTTTTTTCTCATGGCTTATAAGAAGTCTCACATTCTGAATTTGTGTGTTTCCTCATATTAGATTTCTTTCATTTGGTTATTTTCAGGTTAAATATTTTTTCATAGTCTGAGGAAACTAATAATTTTCCAGCATAGATTGTCTAGACCAGCGGTTCTCAACCTGTGGGTCGTGACCCCTTTGGGGGTTGAACAACCCTTTCACAGGGGTCGCCTAAATACATCCCGCTTATCAGATATTTACAATATGATTCATAACAGTAGCAAAATTACAGGTATGAAGTAGCAACAATAAAGTAACTTTGAAACAATAGGTGCTTTAACAAGCTTTATTGCCAAAATATGGGGGTGATTCCTTCAAAGAATGTTATAAACTACTACAAAATTCCTTTCTTTGGCTTGTGTCTGGGTTTGACTTCAGTTTTTATGCTCCATGAAATTAGGTAGTTTTTAAAGCAATATGTCATCTGCTTTCTGGGCAACACTTCCAGATCACTCCGGAAGATTTCCTTTTCCCCCTCAAATCCCCGATCCTTCCTTCTCTTCCTTTAGTTCTCTCTCAGGGTTCTTTTGGGATAGACATATCTAACGTGTGTTTTTGTGTATTACTAATAGAATTAGATGAAAGTATTATTACTATTTCCACTGCCCACTGAAGTTTTATAGCCATCTCTTGGCATGCTAATGCTCAGGTTGCCAATTTTGCAGCACTTTTTAAAAGTTGATGAGCTGTCCACACCTTGATATTTTTAAAAACATTGTCTATGTATACAAACACACTCTAACATGGAATTAATTCCTGTTTAATGAAAGGTTGCTTCTGAAAACTTCTTTAACAAGAGAATACTAGGAAGGGTAAATCAATTTTCATTTGATCTCCAATGTCATTTTGTAAACCACTTTATAATCCCCATTCCTGATCGAGGTTAAGAACCACTTCCTGTTCATCTTAGCATATATTAGTATATGCTTACAGACCTTTGTTGAAGAAATGAATAAATATTTGCCTAAGATTTCCAAAGGCACCAATAATAGGAGTCCCCATTCCCTTTTAAATATCCAATGAGGTAGATAAAATATATCACAAAATCTGGTTCTTGGTTGCTGGTTGCCATAGTTGGCATTCTTAACTCTTTGATATTCAAGGTCCTCAGCCCAAACCCAATTTTACTACAATCTAAAGAGGACTGATGACAACAGATATAAGAATTAAAAAGGTGGAAAAATGAAAGGAACATAATCCAGTGATAAAAATGAGTGCTGTCTTAAATTTATCTTTGTAATAAAGTGCAAATTAGAAAAAGACTTCAAATGCTATTATTCATGAAATTTCTCTTTTAACTGCTTTTCCAGAGTCACCTTGGATTTCTGTGGAGAAGTGAATAAGTCACTTATTATGTTTGTTTTACCTCTTTTTCATCTGACAGTAAATGCAATTGTTTTGGAAGTATAGACAAAAATATCCAGATAATATATTTATTTTATTTTATTTACTCTTTATTATAGGAGTTCTTTTAATTATTGATATTCATAAACAATTGCAAGATTCTACTGAGAATTTTAAATCCACTTTTAATTCCATTTTGGCAAAGGTCACATATAGATCCAAGACTGGGATTAAAGCTACAGATCCTCTTCCTGGACAAATACATATAAGCTCAGACACATAAAATTTACATACCAATGAGGCTTATAAATTTTCTGAAGCCCCTCCTTAAATGATTCCCTGGTGATCATGGACCCTTAGGTTAAGATCTTGAACCAGATTGTCTAGCTTTGAATTCCAGCATCTCACAGATTGGAGGGTCTTATGATGTAATGATGGTATTGATTATGCTTTATCAATAATTATATAAATTTATGTGTGAGATAAAATCAAGGAATTTTTCCTGAGAGAGACTTCCATAATAGTTCCAGAACTCAGTCATTTGGTGATGTCCATGATTATAATAGGGACGAGAATGACAATAGAGAGTACTCGGACTTAAGACTAGATCTTATGTCCCTTTACTTTTCACCTCATTATTTTCTTGTTGAAACTCTTAGCAAGTAAAAGAAGAGTACTTGGACTTAAGACTAGATCTTATGTCCCTTTACTTGTCACATTATTTTCTTGTTGAAACTCTTAGCAAGTAAAAGATCCCCCCAGAGGCCTTCTACCACCTTCCTAAACATATCCTTCAAAGCTTCCTTGACTCGCTCATTGCGCAAGGCATAGATAAATGGATTCAGCAAAGGTGTCACAAACGTAGTTACCACTGTCACTGCCCAATTAGTATCCACAGAGCCACTCTGTGATGGCCGCACATAGAGAAAAATGGCACTTCCATAGAAGAGTGTCACCACCATCAAGTGAGAGGTACAGGTCGAGAAGGCCTTCTGACGGCCTGAGGCAGAGGGGATGCGCAGGACAGCTAGGACTATGTGGCCGTAGGACGCAGCAGTAATCATCAGCGAGGAAACAATAACAAGGGAGGCCAGGATAAAGTCCGTTTCCTCCAGCGTTTTGGTATTGGTGCATGCCAGACGGAGCAGCGGGCCACTGTCACAGAAGAAGTGCTGCACCACAGCGTCTTGTTCACAGAAAGGAAGCAAGGCCACAGCGACCGTGGGGCCAAGCACAGGGAGGAGTCCCCCCATCCAGCAGGCCAAGGCCACCCGAAAGCACACAGTACCATTCATGAGCAAGGGGTAGTGCAGAGGGTGACAGATGGCCAGGTAGCGATCCACAGACATGACGGCCAGCAGCAGGAACTCAGAGGCCCCAAGAAAGAAGTAGAAATAGAATTGGGCAATACATGCAGCAAAGGAAATAGTGTGTTGCCTTGAGAGAAAGTTGCTCAGCATCTTGGGAATGATGACAGACGTGAGCAGGATCTCTAGGCAGGACAGGTTACCCAGAAAGAAGTACATGGGAGTCTGCAAGCGAGTATCAGCCCCTACCACCCCAACAATCAACACATTGCCTGTTAGAGTCAGCAGATAGACAAGAAGGAAGACAGAAAATAATCCTTCCTTGGTGTTGAGATTTGGGACACCTGCCAGAATGAACTCTGTCACACCGCTGCTCTGGTTCCCACCAGGAGCCATGATCTTTCCCACCTGTGCAAACACACGAACATAATCCTGGTGAGGACAAGCCTTTTCCAGCACAATCCTGAAACGTGTTTTATCATGATATGGCGTACATATCCCCACTTTCTCCAATCATATCTTCTGTTAAGATTTTGAAGAGCCCTGGCCAATGTTTCTCAGTGGTTAGAGCAGTGGCCAATGCACTGGAGGGTTGCATGTTCGATTCCTGGTCAAGGGCATGGATCTGGGTTGCAGGTTTGATCCAACAAGGGCTGCATGAGAGAGGAGGGAGGCAACCAATCGATGTGAGATGTTTCTTTCTTTCTCTCTCTCCCATCCCTTCTGTCACTTCCGTTCTCTCTAAAAATCAAAGGAAAAATATCCTCCAGTGAGAATTAAGAAACAAAGAAAAATATGAAGAATCTGAGGTCCTTATCTAATTTATTATAGAGCTGACAAAGGTTTCCCATAAAGGATAGTTCACACTTAGATATGAAAATGCCAAGAGCCTCCAGCTTCACATCTCCTATTGTCAAATTTTAAATGGTGATCCTTCATTATTATAATAATGTCATTGAGCATTTGAGTTGAGTAAAAATATCAGATAAATGATTTTGTGAAGAATATGATTCCCATTTAACCAGCATCTGAAAGTGAACCAAATTGCCTAGCTTTGAATTCCAGCATTTCTACTTACTAGCCAAGTAGCCTTGACAAAGTTGTAAGGAACAAGTGAAGTAATAGTACAAAAGGCTTAAAGAGTTTCATTAGAGAAAGCCCTGGACTGCAAGTTAGGGCACCAGACTCTCTGCTTGACTTGCCACTTTCCTTGTAAGACTATCAGTGCATCCAACGCATTTGTCCTTCAACTGCTCAGCTATAGAATAAGTAATAGAAACCTAGGGGTTATATGAAATTATATAATCTGTTATATGAAATTACCCTTTTCATGGAGAATTACCCCCAAAACCCAAGGCTCTAACTAAATTCAGCTTCTCACAGAGTGCTTACCTATGTAAAGCAAGTTATGCCATATTTAAAAGGAATGAGAAGGATAAACTACAATGATTCAGTCAGGTATCCACATCTATTTATTTAGTGTCAACTTCAAGCTAAGTATTCTGGGAAATATTAAGATGAGTTTCTCAGGCTTTTCAGTCCATGATACTAATCCAAAGCCCTTTCACAAACATGGCTCTATTAGATAAACTTGCCAGAGACAATTATGAATCCCTGGTAATTATTAACAAATTCAGAAATGAAGTCCTTACTATTGGATTTGAGTCCTTCTAGTTCCGAAGTCCACAAGTTATAATGTCACTGGAAAAGGATGGGACCCGGAGTGGGTCTGTCTCAGGCGGACCAGCAGTGTGTGAGTTCTTGACTTCACGCAGGAAAGATTTCACAACAGAAGTGCAAGTGATTTCGAGCGCACATTTATTAAAGCTGAGGACAGTGAAACAAAGGAAGGGCTTAGGATAGAAGAAGCAACAACAGGAGAGAGCCTAGGCAGTGTTCTGTTCTGGGCCTCTAGAAACGTTTTGGAAAAGAAGTGAGCCACACTGGGCTGTTTGTACTCACTGAGAAGTAAAAATCAGTGATAGAAGTGAGCCACGGTGGGGCTGCTGTTAGCACTCTGAAAAGTCAGAGAAAAGGGGACCTTGGAGACAGGTTCAGGGGGTTAGCCTGGGACCAGCTGCTGCTGCCCGCTTCTGCCCTAGTTGCAAGTCTCATCAGAACCCTAGAGCTTAGGACAGTGGTTCTCAACCTTGGCTGCACATTAGAATCACTTGGGAATCTTTTTAAAATCCTGATTTCTGGGCCTTCTCTTCCGGAAATTCTGTTTCTTTGTTACTAATGTTGTGGCCCCACCCCATAACAAAGAAACAGAATTTCTGGAAGATGAGGCCCAGAAATCAGGATTTTAAAAAGATTCCCAAGTGATTCTAATGTGCAGCCAAGGTTGAGAACCACTGGCTTAGGAGAAAGAGAGAAGATGTACACCTGAGAAAGAAAGAGGGAAGAAGGGTGTGGGCATGCTCCAGGGAGAGCTTGCACTGGCATCCATTGTTTTGAGGGTTTTTACCTCTGTTCCGTGGCAGGAATCTTATGGGAGGTCTCATGGGAGGGTCTCAACAGAATATTTATCAGCTTCCCAGGTGTGTTCTTTAATATGTTGATGTATCAAAATGAGCAGAAAAGGGGACCAGGGTCATTTTATGGTCAGTTTTACCACTACCTTGGATTTGTTTGACTCTGATTGTTTTTTTGTTTGTTTGTTTTTATTCCCCTGACTTCATCCCTTTGTGGATTTGGCTGGCACTAATTGGGTTTCTGTTATCCATCTCCCTGACCAGGGTGATTTAGGCTATTTACTCTCTAGTTAGGGAGGAAGGTGTAAACCATTTGCTCTCAAATGTCCTTGCTTAGGGAAGATGAGATACTGTTATTTACTAGCTGGCTGTAAATTGCTCAAATTATTTGGCCACATTTGTCTAACCATCTGTCTCAGTTTCCTTTTTCCCACTTGTCAAAAATTCTCCTAACATCTAACTATCCTGCCTTAATAAGAACCAAATAAATGATATCTGGAACTTAGTTTTAAAAATGCCTCAGTTATTAGGCAAATACTGATCCCTTCAGCCATGCAAAGCATTAGAATTTAGCCTAGGCCTTGGTTCTTTGTCAGCCTTGTTTCTTTAGTACACCCCAGCAGTCTTTGTCCCAGCAAGCATTACGTTCTTTACTTACAATTTCTCACCTGTGGGTCCCACCTGAGTAGGAAAATGTTTGTGCCTTTTGTCTAAGATAAGTAACTTTATAGTCTTTTTCCCTAGGGACTCCATTCAGAGCTTCATCTCGCTCCAGCTTCTAAAGAATACAACTTACTGTCAGTAAAATAATTTTATTTTTGTTCTATGTTGACTGTGTATCAGATGCTATATTTGGTGATTCAGAGATAAAGGAGACATTGTTGCTACTCTCATATAGATCACTGCCTGAGAATGACACACACACAAAAATTAGCATGTGTCTCAGGTGGGATATCACAGGTAAGCACAGGATCTAAGGGGACACATAGAAAAGGAACCAAACTAATAGGAAGTATTCTAGAGAAAGGTTATGCCTAATATTAATACTAAAAAACGAGTATGGATAGTTTCCTTTGCTAAAAAGCTTTTGCACAGCAAAGGAAACCATAACAAAATGAAAAGATAACCCGGTGAGTAGGAGAACATATTCACCAATGATATATCTCATAGGGCATTAATATCCAAACTTTATAAAGAACTTATAAAACTCAACACCAAAAAACACAAACAATCCAATTAAAAAATGGACAAGTGACCTGAATATATACTTTTCCAAAGAGGACATAAAGATGGCCAATAGATATGTAAAAAGATGCTCAACATCACTAATCATCAGAGAGATGCAAATTAAAATCACAATGAGCTATCACCTCACACCTGTCAGAATGGCTGTCATCAATAAATCAACAAATAACAAGTGTTGGTGTGGATATGGAGAAAAGGGAACTGTAGTGCACTGTTGGTGGGAATGCAGACTGGTGCAGCCATTGTGGAAAGCAGTATGGAGTTACATCAAAAAATTTAAAGTGGAACTGCCTCATGGTAATATATCTAAAGAAACCAAAAACACTAATTTGAAAGAATATATGCACCCCTATGTTCATTGCAGTGTTACTTACAATAGCCAAGATCTGGAAGGAGCCCACACGCCTGTCAGTAGGTGAGTGGATAAGAAAGCTGTGGTACATTTAAACAATGGGGTATTACTTGGCCGCCAAAAAGAAGGAAATCTTACCTTTTGTGACAGCCTGGATAGACCTGGAGAGCATTATGCTAAGCATGCTGAGTGAAATAAGCCAGTCAAAGAAAGACAAGTACCATATGATTTCACTTATCTGTGGAATACAATGAACAAAATAAGCTAACAAACAAAACAGAAACAGATTCATAAATACAGAGAACAGACTGACAGCTGTCAGAGGGGAGGGGTTTGGAGGGCTGGGTGTAAAAGGTGATGGGATTAATAAAAAACAAAAAAGAAAGAAAGAAAATAAAAAGAAAACTCATCGGCAAACAACAGTCTGGTGATTTCCAGAGGGAAATGTGGGTGGCAGAGAAGTAGAAGAGGGTATAGGGGGTTAGGCAGTGATGGAAGGAGACTTGACTTGGAGTGGTGAACGAACAATGCAATATACAGATGACGTATTATAGAATTGTACACCTGACACCTATATAATTTTAGTAACAAATGTCACCCCAATAAGTTCAATTAAAAGGGAGGAGCAACTCAGATTAGCCCCAACAGAACAATAAACCCTATTTGCAAGGGAAAATTGTATTATATTAGAAAATGGGTAAAGTTTCAAGATACTCCCAAGGTTGCAGTACAGACCATCAATTTTTAAAAAACAGCCCAGAAAACAAGCTGCTATGTGCAGGAAAAAATGCAATATAACAATATCTTGCAGTTTGCAACATTGCTAAAGGAAAACAGCCCAGAAAACAAGCAGGAAAAAATGTAATATAACAATATCTTGCAGTTTGCAACATTGCTAAAGCCCTAGCTCTTGGGAAAGCTGGAAAAATAGACAATAGATGATAGAAACAAGTTAGAAACAAAGAATACTCTTCTTACAAAGAGTAAGAAGCAACATAGCTCAAATACTAAGTTGGACTAAGTTAGTATAAATACTAAGTAGGACTTGAAAATATTTAACCTTCCTATCTTTAGTCATTGCATTGTAACTAATAAATCATATGTTACATTAAAATGAGTATGGATTTGACAGAAGAGAAGGTTTTTAATGGAAAAGAGCAGCATGTGAACATACTACATTTAGGCAGAAGCCAGAATATAAGAGGCAGAGTGGAATGAGAGAGGACCGGTCACCTCAGAGAGTACCCTTTCTAACTCTGTTGCTCTCTGTGAAAACATTTCCATAAGTGAGAGGAAGATAGTCCCAACCCTAAATATGGAAGGAATTCCTACTAGCTACCCCTGAATGATCTTGCTGTTTCCATGAGGATGGAGATCAACCTACAAGAATACTCCTTTCCTTTCTATTACTCAATGTCCTTTTCCATCTGGCATCCTTCCCATACCCTGTACTGTGAGACTGACGATAGCCTGATATCCTTGGAGTTCCTGGGCATTGGCAAAGCACTCTGGGAAATGCGCCAATGTTGGATAATCTTCTCTTGTGCTTTCGTCCTGGGTATAATGCCTGAGATATTTTCCTTCTGCCTTGTAAACGAAGGGACCTTTTGATTCTAAGAGGCTGCATCATGCTGCCCTTTTTCTGGTCAGCTATCAGGGCCCACCCTTCTCTCTGTAGAAAGAGTGCCTTCTGCAATGTGATCATTACTTTAGGCTTTAACAGGCATGCTTCGAGCGCAGGACAGTGATCTCCCAATCCTCCAAGGTATGCCACTGTAATAACAACATGGGGCTGAAAGGCAAGGGGTGGATATGAAGGAGTTAAAACATTCATCCGTCTATTAAAAAACAATGCACTTACCTACAGTTCCTTCTGTCTCTATTGGTTGAAAAATGTTCCATTTAAAGCCAGGTCTTCACTTTTTTGCTGACGAGTTTTATATACAAATTGTCAATTTTCCTGTTTTAGATCCCGATCCTGGCATTAGCCTGAGTGCATGGAAGAAGAAGGCTGAGTAAATCATTTGCCTTTAACCAATCTCTTAATTGAAGGGCACAAGGTATAACCTTAGTTTCCAGTGGAGATGCTCCAGTATGTGAATTGGTTGATCCAGACATCAGGAGTCCAGCTAGCAGCAGCACCTGCTAGGGAAAATGGTGAGGAGATAAAACTATAAGAGAGTAAGAAAAACAAGGAGAGAAAATAATACTTAAAACACCCAGGGCAGCTTTGCAATTCAAAGTAAATTTCCCAGATTCCAGGCCTGATCATTTGAAAAGGAGGCTGACCCTTCATTCAACAAAGGATGACTAGGAATGTTTCAACTACCTTCATTTGTCAACTACCCCATGCCAGGCTCCTGTAAAAAAATTACTGGGGCAATAAAGTGTGGAATGGAGTTTGACCAGGTGTGGAAGGCCACAGTAAGCACCCAACTTTCTCCTGCATGGCACTCAAAGGAAATGTTTATATCCCAAGTAACACAGACATGGTGCCTTCTCCCTGAAGACTTAAAATGATGTTGGGAATTCCTTCCCTGCCTTCTAGGTTGGAAAGTAATCGGAGCCCCAAGAGAGTGATAAGATAGGGGAAGATTCTCTGCATCATCTCTGGTTTCTTCTGCTTCTAGTAATAGTGTATACCGTACACACACCCAAAACTTAGTTTAGAATTATGAACCATTATTCACATTTTTTCCATTTGTGTTCACTATATACCCCCTGACTAAAAACTTGACTAGATTCTATTCAAACTCAATTTACTCTGGCGCATATGAGTTCTTTTGAATAGCTTCCTCTGCCCACTTTGCAACCTGAACTGTGGCATGTTCTGCTGACCTCAGTCTCAACACTTAATCCACTGTATTGTAACTCTGCATTTTCATCTGTGTCCTTTGTCAGACTCTGAACTCCTGGAGCAGGAACTATATTCTGGTCACTGTATTTCCAGCACAAAGCACAGTGTCTGGCACACAGTAGGTGTTTAATAAATTACTAGTATATGCACTAAAATGCTCTGAACCCTAGACTTAAGGAACAGTTGCTCTTGCGAGAGAAATACCAGTTGTCATGAGCTGAGAGGAAGAGTATACAGCTCCCCCTGGAACTCAGTTTGGCTGAATTCCATCTTTTCTAGACATACTCCTTTTTAAGAAAACAAAACACCTAAATGGGAGCAAGGATGAGGCATGAGAAGTGTCATTACTTTAAGTTCTGGGGAAGGAGTGGGAGCAAAGACTGGTAGAATTGGCTGAGCTAAGATGAAATAAATTAATCTAGAAATTAAACTAGAAGCTCTTATTTGTTGAGCTGTGGAAGGAAGAGTTCTAAGCAGAAAGAGAGGTCATGAAGTCTAGGATCTAGTAAATCTCACTTACATGTTTTTATTTTTACTTTTTTAAAATATGTTTTTATTGATTTTAGAGAGAGAGGAAGGGAAAGGAACACCAATTAGCTTCCTTGAGCCTATAACCCAGGCATGTGTCCTGATCAGGAATTGAACTGACAACCTTTTGGTGCATGGAACATTGCTCAACCAACTGAGTCACACCAGCCAGGGCAAAGCATACATGTTTTTAAACTTTAAAGCAAAATGCAGCAAAAGCAGTGCTAAGAGGGAAGTTCATAAAGATTAGTACCTATCTCAATAAACAAAAATATCTCAAATAAACAACCTAAAGGGTGTCCCAAAATTCACGCAAGAAGTAGTTTTGATAGAAAACACAAGTTTATAATTAAAAATTGTAATTTTTTTATTGATTCATAAAGTATACAATACAGGGTTATGTATGGAATAGCATATCAGGTAAACTGGATAATCAGGTCA
The DNA here is from genome assembly GCF_000412655.1 of Myotis brandtii. Taxonomy (NCBI): domain Eukaryota; kingdom Metazoa; phylum Chordata; class Mammalia; order Chiroptera; family Vespertilionidae; genus Myotis; species Myotis brandtii. The sequence continues at coordinate 425,498 of NW_005358421.1, forward strand.
CGATAGCGAGCACCATTAACTGTTATTGCCTGAGCAGCCGCATTTTCAAAGAATGGTCCGATGATGCCTCCAGCCCAAAATCCGCACCAAACAGTGACACGTTGTGGATGCATTTGTTTCTCAACAATCACTCGTGGATTTTCTGAACCCCAAATGCGACAATTTTGTCGATTAACCAAGCCATCAAGATGAAAATGAGCCTCAT
>NW_005358421.1:425908-440599 GCF_000412655.1 Myotis brandtii
GCACGCCCCCTACTGGGGATGTGCCCGCAACCAAGGTACATGCCCTTGACCGGAATCGAACCTGGGACCCTTCAGTATGCAGGCTGACGCTCTATCCACTGAGCCAAACCGGTCAGGGCGAAATGTCCAATTCTTGACCACGGTGCCTAATTGATGTCCCTGGACTCTCAGCAACACTCTCACGAACTGCTTCAATGTTTTGTGTTGAACGACTTATTGAGGGACGGCCAGAGTGTTTAAGATCCCTAATTGATCCAGTCTCCCTAAATTTTTTAATTAATCTCTTCACAGTTGATGAAGTTAAATCACTATTCCGACCATATTTTGCACGAAAATTGCGAACTGTAGCTGCCAAACCTTCATTATTTTTAAAATATTGCTCAACAATGAAAACGCGTTGTTCTTTCGTGTAGTGCTCCATTTTTTTTCAGTTGTGTGAAACCCTACACTAAGAGCATATAAATATCCTGTTACATAATAAAATCTTGTAGCTTAGTAGAATTTTAACAGTGTTTAAAGATGAATTGTGATAGCAATTTCCAGAAAATATTGTCAGAATTCGCTGTGTGATTAGAAAATGAAGATGGCTGCAGAAAGAGAACCTACTTAGCAGATATTTTTATCCCATGAATCAGTTGAAAAACTCTGAAGGCTCTAGAGAAAATATTTTTATTTCATAATATTTTTATTTCATAATAATTTTGAATTTAAAAGGAAACTGAATTTTTTGGAAAAATTGTGTTGTAAAGAAATCTTGAAATGTTTCCACCTCTGCTGGGACTTGAGATTGAGTAAGAATATCATCATTTATTGAAAACCATCAGGATGAGCTGCAGAAAAAATTAAATGATTTTTCTTCCCTTTGTAACCAAGAGTTTGGATGAGGGACACTTTCTCGGAATTTTCTGTTCAGTCTGAGAACTTCAAGTTGATGCACTGTCTGATTATACACACAAAATGAGATTTACTGCTCAGCCACTAGGAAAGCTCTGGATTTTTCATATTTAGAGGAAACTCATGAATATTTTATTTTACTTCTCAATTTCTTACATGTGTGAGCAAGCTTATTCAACTTTAACAAGGATAAACAGCAAGGACAAAAACCATCTCATTTCAGTTGAAAATGAGATTTATATATGCTTAACTGAAGTTGGATTCATAATTGTACCTATGCAGCAAACTCAAGTATAGGTTTCACATTAAAAAGTAAATTTCATTTCTTTATTTTTAATTTCAAAACTTACAAGTTGCAAAAACTAGCACTATATAGTAATTGTGTATTTGTGAGAGTTGTATTTTAACCTGATCATGTCATTCAGTAAGAATTTTTTTCAAAGTAAACAAAATTGTGTCAGTTAAAAATGTATGAGTTAAGGGCTATAGAGTAGGTACCCTCTGTTTGTATTTAAATTAGCATATTTCCCTGTTGTTTTTAATTCAATTCTATCTGCTATTTTATGGTCCTCAAATTTTTTTTAGCTAAATATTTGGTAATGGCACTCTTTTGTTTTCCTATGTTGTGAGTATATACTTATCCTTCTCTGTGTTTGTAGTATATGTTTCTACGTTGCCCCAACTCCTTTTGAATCAGAAAGCAGGTGGTTGCTGAGGAGGCTGAATTCCTCTTGGAGTTGGTAGTTCATTACAGTTTTACTTTCCTGGCTTTGAGTAGCCCACCTGGTATTTGACATTCCCCAGTGGCTGGATAGTTAATTTTGTGGAATTAGAGTTGCCATCTTTAGGGAAGAATTCTCTTCATTAAATTGTGCTGAAGCAATTGTGTATTCCTAAAAATAGATACCTGATTGTCACTACATATTTCTGAGGCTTTTGCATTATGAAAAATTTCAAATATACTAAAAATAGAATAGTATAATGAATTGCCAATTCATACCCAAGCCAATTTGATCTGTACCCCCACTCACTCTATTTTGAATCAAATTTCAGATATCACCCCATTTTCTATAATTTATTTTACTTTCAAATTGATCATTAAATATTTGATGTGATTTCTACCACAATAGGATTTTTATTGATGGGGAATACTGATGATAAAGAGATATCAAACAATTATTAAAGGTAAAATATAATTCAAGAATGTTACAATCCATTCATTCAATGGATTTGTCAAGCTAGTAGCCTCCTTATTTTAAATGTTTTTCTTCTGCTGTCTATTTACAGACAGGGACAGTTTTCTAGGGTATCCTGAATGGAAGACACAAGGTGCAGAATAGCATAAAAAAAAGTCACAGGTAAATAACATTTATTTGACATTTGTTAATATATACACAAAAATCACAGGAAAGATGCATAGTAAAATAATGAAAATGGTTAATTAGGCAAGGGGATGTGGTATGGATGGGGTTGGGGGATAAGGACTTTTTCATCTATAACTTGTTTCGAGCCATGCATGTTTTATACTTTAAAAAGAAATAAAATATTTTCTTCTGACATGCTCTATTTCATGCCCAAATTAGGATATTCCTATTTGAACGTATTATAAGTTGCATACCAAAACAATTGTCAGTTGGACAAATTGCTATGTAATTTTTACAAATCACCTGACTTTGATATCATCTCTTTCCTGCCTACAGCTACTCAGGGGATAGGGCCCCTCTCTGGGAGACCCTGAGGTTTATGTTCCAAAGAAACAAAAGCTTCTGGGCAGCAGGGACCGATTGGGAGAGGAAGACTGCAGAGTTCACTCTGGGCCAGGAGGAGGGAGCCAGTATTGATTGGTGCTGACTTTGGGTCTCAGGGAGAAAAAGAGAACTAGGGAACAAGACTTTCTTGGTTCTTTAACGCATGGCCTACACCTTCTGGAGACTCCAAGACTCTTCTCCCAGCTTCAGAACCGAAAAGTATGAAGCTCAAGACGTCGCAAAGAAACTTAAGTCGCAGCGAGGTGGCATCAGGGAAAGACAGCTTTGTTCTTCTTTATGGCACCACCATTCCGAACTCCAGGCATCTAACTCGGATTTCACTGGTCCGCTCCTTGAAGAAATAAACGTAGGGCGCTTAGTGGGCGCCAGACAGAAGCTGAGGCGACCCCTGCCTTCTGGAAGCTGTTCCGTTCTACCTCCCAAGAGCTTTGCTTCAGGGGAGTTTAGTTTGTTTTTGAAGATCTTTCCTGGAGTGAGAAGAGCTTTTCAGGGTGGTTGCATGCAGGTTGAGACCTAGTGGAGCACAGGAGGGAGGCTATAACTTATTGTCCCTTGTTAATATTTAGAGTCAGGATTTGGAAAGGGGAGGGGTGTCCAGAGGACAATGCTTAAAAAGGGGCGGGAAGATACAGCTAGTAATTATAACCTAACTTTTCCTGTCAATTTGGTACTGTGGCTGAGAGGTGTCAGATACAGGATGTAAGCCCCAATTCCTTTGGATGTGAGGGTTCGAATCCCAGCACTGCTAGAGTTTTGTTCCATGCAGGTGCCCTCACTCCAGATATACGTACTGTAAATCCATGCAGGGGGTACCCTACTACCTGAATTTTCTGAACACTGAGCTCTGGACTGGGGGAATGAGATCAGTGAATGAATGATTCACAGCTTCCGGCCAGGGAGTTCACAGGTAAGCCTGATACTCAGACCATCAGAAGACCCACTCCTCCTGATGTCTGTTTGGAAGGGCTTTCATAAGGCCTTGCCGAAGGGGTGACATTTAAACTGGGGCGCTCAGTGTTGACATATGAACCAGGAGTTCAGGGTTCAATTCCTGCTCAAGGCATATGCCAGGGTTGTGGGCTCCATCCCTAGTGTGGGATGTGCAGGAGTCAGTGGATCAATGATTCTCATCATTGATGTTTCTATTTCTCTTTCCCTCTCCCTTCCTCTCTGAAATCAATTTTAAAAATATTTAATTAACTGGGGTGCTCAAGTTGAGAGAGGAGAGGTAGAGAGTCTTGGAACCTTAAAATGCAGGGTGTGTCCTGTAAAGTGGGGCACTGGAGGGGAGCAAGGAGTGAAGTGAGCCTTGGTCTCATCATTTGCTCCTAAATGTTAACTCCGAAAAATTGAGGACTCACTCACATAACCTAAGAAAAAATTTGGGCAGTTGCACACAGCACCGAAAATGTCCCTATGGTCCCTGCTGCTGACTATCTCACAGGCCCTCACTGCATTGCTCACAGGATGTTCTCTATTTCTCCACCTGCCGCTGGACTCCCCGCTACAAGGGCACCACTCCCTTCTTCACTCCTCTCTCTCTTTTCATCTTTCCTTCCGGGGCCACCATTAGGAGAGTAAAGGAGATGGCTAATCATCCAGGGAAGCAATTGCTCACCAGCTCAGGGAAGTGACTCAACTTCCAGACTTGAGTCAGCCAAGGAAGGCCATTCTAAATACCACCCAGCCCAGAGTCCTAGGATGGGTTCCAAGTCAGAATTTGAACTCTTGAAGGAACAATCTCACTTTCTAATTTGTTCATTGGGCTCCACTACACCAGATTTGCACCTTCCTCAAGGCCTTGTGAAGGAGTCACTGGTTAATTTTAATAGGCGGTGCTTTTAATAGGTGGTTAATTTTAATGGAACCTGATTGGCCCATGGCTTAAAAAGGTAAGAGAAAGCCTGTAGCCAGGGGTCTTAGTGGCACTGACCCTCATTCTCCCAGGGGAAGGGGTGTAGTTCTCCCAGTCAGTGGTGGTGACACACTCATTCAAGGTCTCTCGGGTGTGGCTTGCTGAGCCACTGTGGGTGGATGAACCATCTTGCAGTGGCCGGCACACACCAGGTGTGATCTGAAACATTTATAAAGGATGTGGAGCCAGAATAAGGGGTCCTATTTGGACACCACTGTTCCTGTCCCCTCTCCATTTGTCTCCAGTGCCATTCCAGGAAGCCACAGAACCATGGGATACTTCAGGAAGCGTCCATCTCTGCTCAAGGAATCCAGGCGGTTGGGCAGAGGAGGGGAGACAAGCCCCCAACTGCCACAAAAGCTAGGAACCTATGGATGTGGTCTTCCTGCTTGGCCCAATATTTTTTCTCCATCACTTCCCAGTAAGCCTCACTGTGCCTGAAAAGTGAGCCTAGGTCACAATGTGCAGCAGGGCAGGGTGGGAGGCAATGGGGGCACTTTAGAACCAGAAGAAGAGGGGAGCGAGGGTCTTAGATGCAACGTTTCCCCCGTGGTGCCTGCCTGATGCCCATTCGGGTGGGTTCTCCCCCTTGCCTTTTCTCTGCAAGGCCTCCAGGATGGGACATACACATCCATTTCTCCAATGCCACCCTCCCCTCCCCCTCTTAACTGCTTTCTGTTCACCGATGCTGGCCGCCGGCCGCCATCCTCCCTCTGTGAAAAGGGGCACAGGAAGGGGAAATGAGGCAACAGGTGAGAGCCTAAACCCAGGCATTTTGGAAGTCACTGACGTGGGCGGGACACTGGGCTAGCCCCAAGCCCGGGCATGCGCAGAACTTCCTTCAAGGGAGGCTTCCATCATCCAGGCGTGTTGGGCCTAGGGTACTCCAGTGTCTCTACCTCTGTCACTTGCAGAAAAAGTCATGCCCCACGATTCAAGTGTGGATTCTTAGGTAACTTAGTTGGTAGCATCAAGGATTCTTGACTTCCTTGGGTTGCTAGTTTGATTCCCGTCGAAGGAACTCCCTGCAGCTTTGCACATCCTCAGTAGCACAGGCGAAAGCCAGGGAAGCCCTACATGTGTGTGGTCAACCTATGAGTGGGCTGGTGCCAGGAAACAAACCTCTCCTTCTTCCTGCAGCCACACACACACATAGCTTTTGGTTGTGCTACCACCTTACCCACATACCCAAACAGCCAGCCCCAGCATTTTCTTCAAGTTTATTCACCCACAACTCAGCTCCAGAGAGCTGGCTGTCACCACTACCACTTTGCTTACCATGGACAGATCACTGCCAAACAGGTGAGCAAGAGGAGCCCTGAACAGGGAGTCTTGAAGGCTCCCAAGCATATAGGCCATTACATGCGTCAGGAACAATCATGGCATCTTTCTTGTACACGTTTCAATCTGTTATTCTCTGTATCTATCAGCACCCTTCTCACTCTTTTTCTGTTTTTGTTTTATTCTGAATCTGACTCTGAAGCCACATTTAACCTGAAGAGACAGGATATGCTCAACCGGCCTGCTTAGCACAGTGTTTGTACACATTGCCCTTTGAGCCTTTTAAGAAATTGGAAATTTTCTATTGCACTTTGGTTCACATTTGTAGGATGAAAATGTAGCTGTCTTGTAACTGTAGTTTGAGGGATGATTATATCTACTTAAGACAAAAGCAAATTACTTCGGGAATTTCAAACTACTGCTGTCTGAAAATTTGAAATTACAAAACTCACATTATTTTTTTAACAATCATGGGCCAAAGGCATTCAGATTTCACACATTAAAAAACTATGCTGTATGCCTTGGCTGAGGTGGCTCAGTGGTAAGAGTGTTGGCCTACACACTGAAGGGTTGAGGATTTGATTCCCAGTCAAGGGCATATACTTGGGTTGCAGGTTCACTTCCTGGCCCTGTTGGGGCGCGTGTGGGAAGCAACCAACCCATGAGTCTCTCTCACCTCTCTCTCTCTCTCTTTCTCTCTCTCTCTCTCTCTCTCTCTCTCTCCTTGCTTTCTCTCTCTTTCTCTCTCCTCCTTCTCCTCCCCCTCCCTCCCTCCCTTCCACTCTCTCTAAAAATCAATGGAAAGAATATCTTAGGTGAGGATTAAAAAAACAATAACCCTGCAGCTTTCAATGGCTCAAAAAGTCAATAAAATATCAATACTACTTCTACATAGTAAAAAATCAGAAGGAATTGCATGGTTCGCCACATAATTTCAGTTATATAAGGTCATTGAGTATCCATACATAATTCAAGTATGATATCATATCAAAAAGTACCCCTTTTTAATCCTCGTGCACTTTTGGTGGGAATTCAGAATGGTGCAACCACTATGGACAACAGTATGAAGGTTTCTAAAAAAAATTAAAAATGTAACTGCCTTATGACCCAGTGATTCCATTTCTGTAAATATATATGAAGATTCCCAAAACACTAACTTGAAAGAATATATGCATCCCTGTGTTTACTGCAGCATTATTTACAATAGCCAAGCTATGGAAGCAACCCAAATGCCCATCAATAGACGAGTAGATAAAAAAGCTGTGGTATGTATATACAATGAAATATTACTCAGCTGCAAAAAAGAACAAAATCTTACCATTTACAAAAGCATGGATGGACCTTGAAGGTGTTATGCGAAGTGAAATAAGTCAGTCAAAGACAAATACCAAGAGATTTCCCTTAAATGTAGAATCTAAAGGACAATATAAATGAACAGACAAAATAGACTGATAGACTGACAGAGAACACAGATGGTTGCCAGAGGGAAGGGAGGTTGGGGGACTGGGTGGAAAAGGTGAAGGGATTGAGAAGTGCAGATTGGTAGTGGCAAAATTGTCATAAAGATGTAAAGTACAGAATAGAAAATATAGTCAATAATCTATACTAATAAAAGGGTAATATGCTAATTAGACCGGGCATCTTCTGGATGTCCTTCCGGACAAAGCCACAGTGGCAGGGGCGAGGCAGAGGTGATTAGGGACGATCAGGCTGGCAGGGGAGAGCAGTTAGGGGGCATTCAGGCTGGCAGGGGGCGATCAGGCTGACAGAGGAGAGCAGTTAGGGGATGATCAGACTGGCAGTGGGGAGCAGTTGGGGGGTGATCAGGCCGGCAGGCAGAGGTGGTTAGGGGCCATCAGGCTGGCAGGGTAGCAGTTAGGGGGCGATTAGGCTGGCAGGCAGAGGTGGTTAGGGATGATCAGGCCAGCAGGAAGGTGAGCAGTTAGGAGCCAGTGGTCCCAGATTGTGAGAGGTATGTCCAACTGCTGGTTTGAGATTAGGCCTAAGCCGGCAGTCGGACATCCCCTGAGGGGTTCAGGATTGGAGAGGGTACAGGACAGGCTGAGGGACCCCCGACCCCATGCATGAATTTCATGTACTAGGCCTCTAGTCTATAATAATAAAAGCGTAATATGCTGCCAAAACCGGTTTGGCTCAGTGGATAGAGCGTCGGCCTGCGGATTGAAAGGTCCCAGGTTCGATTCCGGCCAAGGGCATGTACCTGGGTTGTGGGCACATCCCCAGTAGGAGATGTGCAGGAGGCAGCTGGTCGATGTTCCTCTCTCATCGATGTTTCTAACTCTCTATCTCTCTCCCTTCCTCTCTGTAAAAAATCAATAAAATATATATTTTTAAAAAAGCGTAATATGCTAATTAGACCTGATGTCCTTCCGGACAACCTTCCAGATGAAACCGGGGCTGCAGCCATGGGATCGAGGAAGCCACTGTGGCTGCGAGGGATCCAGGCAGTCGCAGTGGCTGTGAAGGCCTACTCTTACACAAGTTTCACGCATCAGGCCTCTATGCCGGAAGCCAATTCCAGCATGTCATAATTGCAAAAGTTTCATCAAAAGGTTGATGGAACTTGGGGACTCAACAAGGGCTGAGTCACATATGTTGTCACCTGTTGGGAATGGCTGAGGGCATTTCCCCAAACCTGAAAAGGATGCATTAAATGATTGCTTGCTGCCAGACAGCTCAGGGCATCTTAATCTACATGTTATTGCCTCCTACTGGCCAAACACCTGAACAGCCATAGGCAAATTCTTCCAATCAGACAATGCATTGTGTACATGAAACCCTACCCTTTGATGTGTATATCTCCACCTTGCCTTAGGACAATTTGTGTTAATAAAAAGCAAGGGGTCCTGAGACAAGGAGAACTTAGTTCTTTTAGCTAAGTCTTCTCTGACTCTCTATAATGCCTTTCAAAATTATGTTTCGTTTCTGGACTCTTATTTGATTTATGCACAGTGCCTTTTCCAGATGTCTGAACACTTCTAAATGCTGGATCAGAACCACCGACGTTAATTGGCCCCCGAACAGGGACAAATTTGGAGATGAAGTATTCACCTGAGTGGGTAAAACAGCACCAGTGATGGTGGTACGATTAACTGTGCGTAAAGCCCATGTCAGCTTTGGAAGCCCGTGGATCTGTAAGTGCATGGGTGATACTTTTTGGTTAAGTCAGATTATAATGGGGAAGAATTTGATTAAAAGGCAAAATTATAAATAAATTGGAATATTAAAAGGTACTTTTTAAAATCAGGCTGAAAAAAAGAGTGCAGTGGTCATCTTTAATGTGGTTTCTTGTTCAAATCATAAAATACCTAATTTGTTTTGAGGACCGAAAATCTATAATTTCTGAAAGGCTGCCGGATCCTCAGTTTCTGATCTCAAAAGCAGCTGGAGAGGGCGGAGCTATCAGCTTTCCCGAAAAAAGACTACCTAAAGCTTTGTTTAAGAATTATAGAAGAACGCATTGGGAAAAGCAAAATTTGGCAAAAATCAACTTAAGTCTAGTAATTACTTTGAAAAGCGAAATGGGAAAAAATTTAAAATCTGTTTTTTTCTATTAAACATACCTTTAATTGGGAGAAGAAACGTTGCTGAAATCTCCCCCAAAGCAAGCAGGATGTGGGGGAATGGAGACACGTGGCAATCCAATATGGACGCCCACTCCCTGAGAAAGCTATTTTAAAAAGTCTCATTCTCACCATGAACAGTTTTAAAAATTTTAGAAATGTGTCTGTAATTTCTGTACTCATAAAGAGAGAGGCTAGCTTAAGACAAAATGCGTGCACAGTCCGATTTCGGATTTTAAAAAGTTTTGAGCTAAACTCAACTCTCTTGACGGATGGTGTAGAAAAACCAAGACTGTTTTTTCCTCAGAAAGATGGCGGAAAGGAACCAAAAAGAAAGATGCAGGCTGGTTCTAGCAACAAGATTGGTATTTCTATAATAAAAGGTAATTTATTTAAATAATAATAAGGAACCACACTCAAAAGTTAACATTAAAGCCTCCAAGAAAATCAGTAAACTATCTCTGTTACAAAATTTGCCAAAGAAAATGCCTTAAAATAATGATAATTAGCTCTAGAATCTGAAAATTGTTGAAACATAGATAAATAATATATTAATTATAAAAATCTAAGTAGCCCAGGTAAAAACTGGCTATGCCCTTTGTTAATTAAGAAGGCTGGCTTTTCTTAAGACAATCTCTAAGAAAAGAATGTGGCCACCAATTTACATCAAAATAGACCAAGCTAGGCCAGACCTGTTTTGCTAGCCTCAAACGTGGTTTTCCAGAGCTGCTGGCAACTTAAAACGTTAAAGTTTGCTAAATTAAATAAAAAACTTATTCAATAAACTAGGTATTTTGAAATGACAAAATATTAAAATATTAATCTGAGTATGCCTCATATGAAATCTAGAAGACAAAATTAAAGCTATTAATTGATTATGTCTTGTATTTTTGAAATTTATTCTTAAAAATATAAAGGTGTTACTAATCAAGAAATGCTAAATATTTAACTGCTAGCTAAAATGTAAGTCTTCTAAAAGAGTTTAAGGTTCAAATTAAATTGGGAGAGATTATGTAATTGTGGTAACAAAATGCATAAAATATAGAAATTTACTTTTAAGAAAATTATTCTTGTATTTTATCTAAAGAAATGAATAGTTTAAAATATATTAATATGCCAAGTGTGGTAAAATTTCAATCTAAAGCATAATATTTTATTGGTATAATTAAAAAAGAAGGATTGATTCTGTGATCCCAACCAAATTTTTTAATACAAAAAACAGTTTAAATTTAATTAATATCTTTTAGAATAATTATACAAAGTATATAATATAATCTTTGAGATATCTATCTATATAAAGAGCTAGAGTCTCTAATGTTTGGTGGTCTTTCCAAGTTAAATTTCAAGGCTTTAACCCAGGGATAACTTTGGAGCATTTCAAGGGCCTGAAATGTTTTCAAAGGTTTGTTCTCTCCTAAAAAAATTTTTTTGAATTAAGCCGATTTAATATACTTGAAATCACATGGAAAGCTTTATGCAAATAAAAATTAATAACTATAGTTTACTTATATACATATGAAGGGGCGAGGGCTGTGCCCTCCATGTTGGGGTAGTAGCCACGTGCTCAGACCTCCTTCTTCCCGGAAGCCCAGGCTTATGCTGGCCATGCCCGGGATTTTAAACTAACCAATGACAATCAAGGGATGTGCGCACCATAGAGATGACCACATCCTGTGTAACAAGACCCGACTTGTGCCTGGCCAATCGGTGGGGCCCACAGTCAGCTCCCCTCCCCTCACTCCACCCCCTATTAAAACCCTGTTTTTCCCAGGCGGTTTCACTCTGCTTCCGGTCGCTGCATCGGCCAGGAGGGGGAGTCGGGCTAGCTAGCTCAATAAAGGACCTTCTGCTTTTGCATCGGACTGGCTGGCTCCTGGTGTGGTCTTTGGGGATCTTGAAATCTGGGCATAACACATATACTTTAAATGTTATGAAGGTTTTGGCCCCTAAGGAGGACAAAATAAAGTAGCTTAAATATTTCTTAAAATTCAACAGCAGAATTTTAAGACGGAATTTTAATAACAAAAGCCTCTAGCAGCCTGCATTTTAATTAGGCTGGAGTTGGGGCAGCATTTGTGCCTTGTGAGTCAGACGTATAAGTTTACTAAACTTGCTTTGCTTTGCTTTTTTAATAATAATGCCTACTTTAATTACTTAATAAACTAGCTGTTTAAAATATAATCAAGGTCTCATATAAATTAAGTTATATGAGAAGCTAATATTTTTATAAACAATTGAATCCTAGTAAAGTCTAAGAAAATTACTTCCCATGATCCCTCTGTATATGCAAATAAGCCAAAGGGGATACTCTTTAAAAGTAATTTCTAAACTTAATAAAAAGGAGAAATTTTAAAATTTTGTAATCTCTTCTGCTAATATATACAGGTAAACTAAAGATTGTTGTTAAAGTACTAAATCTGAAATAATTAGTAGCCAACATAATCTAAAGAGAGTCATTGAAATATAGCTTTTCGACCACATGACCCAGTATCCAAGCAGCAGCCCAGTAGGTTGCTTGGTGTAAAAAAGAAAGGCAAAGATTTTTTTTTTAATTAAAAATACAAGAAAAGTAAATAATTTGTGTTTTTGCCTCCCTGACAAAGCCTATGTAAAGTTACTCAAAGACTAGTAGCAGAAATTTAATTAATGTCACGGCCAAGGACAAGAAGTTAAAAAAATAAACCTTATTTCAGGATTGATTTAAATTGGCTAATTGAAATAAGTAATTATTCATAAAAACTTAATTGTACTGGCCAGGAAACTGTTCCTAAAGCATTAACTACATTTTTTACTGATGGTTCATCTCATAGTAAAAACTTGCTTAACTTGCAATAAATCCAGAGCAGTCATATTTCTATACAGAAAATTGAAATTAAAAGTTATCAAGACTGCATTACAAGATTTCCAAAAGCCTCCTAATAATATTTAAATAATAAAAGGGGGGATAGTGGAATAATGCCCTTTAAGTAAAAGCCTTAATTGCTTTAAATTTTTTACTTTGAAAATTATTTTTCATTTGTAATGCTGATGGCAAGACACCCATAAAAACACACATGGTGTCAGAATAAGCCAAAGGATAATCGTTTGGGCAAAAATGAAAGGATCCCAAGTCTAATTTATAAAAAGATTCCTTTATTAACCTTTGGTCAAGAATATGTTTGTATATTTCCAAAAAACTCCTCCAAGCCCATGTGGATTCCTGCAACAACGAATCCAGAGAGAAACTGACCAGATGGCTCCAACCACAGAAATAGCAGTGGCTCCCAAGACAAGAGGAGAAACAGTCCAGAAATAAAGATGGTGAAGATGCCTTGCCATACTAGTAGTCAGCAGCTGTGCATTGCTGCAGGTTGCCCACGACCAAACCAGAGAAGGTCAGACCTGCATTGCCAGCGTTTGTCCACCAACCAGAACTGAAATATCATTGCTGGCATGTACACATAAGGAAGTGTTGGACATTGAAATTGGCCCAGAAAGAAACATACTGCAAGCTGATTCCTTTAATGGCCGACAGCGATTTAAAGGGACATGATAGAACTCTATCCTTTCCATTGAATTTAAAAATCTTAAAACATACATTCTTTTTTTTAAAATATATTTTATTGACTTTTTACAGAGAGGAAGGGAGAGAGAGATAGAGAGTTAGAGACATCGATGAGAGAGAAACATCTATCAGCTGCCTCCTGCACATCTCCTACTGTGGATGTGCCCGCAACCAAGGTACATGCCCTTGACCAGAATCGAACCTGGGACCTTTCAGTCCACAGGCCGATGCTCTATCCACGGAGCCAAACCGGTTTCGGCAAAAACATACATTCTTGTTAAATTTAAAAAATAAAAAGGGTGAGATGCCTGAAGCCAATTCCAGCATGTCATAATTGCAAGAGTTTCATCAAAAGATTGATGGAACTTGGGGACTCAACAAGGGCTGAGTCACATATGTTGTCACCTGTTGGGAATGATGATGTGTATATCTCCACCTTGCCTTAGGACAATTTGTGTTAATAAAAAGCAAGGGGTCCTGAGACAAGAAGAACTTAGTTCCTTTAGCTAAGTCTTCTCTGACTCCCTATAATGCCTTTTAAAATTATGTTTCATATCTGGACTCTTATTTAATTTATGCACAGCATCTTCTCCAGATTTCTGAGCCCTTCTAGATGCCGGATCAGAACCACCGGCGTTACCTCTAGTATTATATTAACTCTGTATGGTGCCAGTTGGGTAATGGAAATATCAGGGAAACTCTTTGTAAAGTTTATCATTGTCTAAACTTTACTATGCTGTACACCTGAAACTATTGCTATTGAAGAAGTACAAAACAGACTGCCCCAACATGTGCCACTTTGAATTATTTTGAGCAGATGGCAATCCAAACCCTGCAAGTTCATGGGAAACGTGTATCATTCTCTGAATCTAAATTAGAGGCCTTGCACATAATAATAGTTTTCACAAGAAAGAACTTTTTATGACCCATCTAGGGTCATAAAGTTCTAATTACTGAACAGCTGCTCTACTTATCGTCCTTCAGAGAATGACCTTCCTGCTCTCTGAAATCCCAAGGTGGTAAGCTTATCCCATCCTTTCCTCAGAATGCCAAACATACCTCATTCTCTCTCTCTCTCTCTCTCTCTCTCTCTCTCTCTCTCTCTCTCTCTGTAGGTAGGGTCTCTGAGTCTCTTATATATGTGGGGTTCCCATACCTATGTAATTAAAGTTGGTTACTTTCTCTTGTTAATCTGTTTCATGTCAATTTGATTATTAGACCACCTGAAAGAACCTTTGAAGGGTAGAGACAATTTCTTCCTCCCCAACACCATAGGAGTGGCAACTTTCAGGAAGAACCTATTGCCATGTGGCCATGAACAGTCTCCTGCCTTAAATATCACCATCTGAGGAGACCAGTGGAAATGAACCAAAGATAGAACCTTAGGCCTTCTGTGGATTCACCACCAGATGAAGCTCAACTTCTTGGCAATCTAACTTTGGCTCTATGGGAGAATAGAGAGACATAATCAGTGAAGGAAAGATCTCTTTGGTATGGCTTTGCCATGCCTTTGTGGGTGGGTGAGCCACCTTAAAGTGGCAAGCACACACCAGGTCAGATCTTACACTTTTGTAAAGTGCTGGGGTCCAACCCCAGCAGGTCCAGGGGTCCCCAAAGGTGTGGATGGAGTCGGTGAAGAAGGAAGGACACAGGGCCAGCATTCAGTTGATCAGCATAGCCAGGTTCCTCTAGCCAGGATCTCCA
>NW_005358421.1:441182-460217 GCF_000412655.1 Myotis brandtii
CCTACCTGGGGAAACAACCTTTCTTGGAGAGGTGACCTTGGTTAAAACACATAGCGCCAAGAAGGGGAGCAAACATATTAAGAACAGTATGCCATATACTCCAGGTCCCTTGAAACATGCTGTGCAGATGTTTCTTCCCTGCAGCGACTGTGTCAAGCAGCAAGGATGGACCGGTTCCCAGCAGTAAAGGACCTGGAGCCAGGGTAAGAGGTCCTATTCAAACACCAGTTGCCTCTGCCTTTCTCTATTTGTTTCTGTTGCCTCTCCAGGAAGCCACAGAACCTTGGGCTACTTCAGGGAGCTGTGGCCTCTGTCCAAGGAATGTATCTTGAAAAGTTGTCATCTTGTAGGCCTGGGATTCCCAGAGGTGACTCGCCTGTCATGTGGGAGTCTTGCCTGGCAGGCTTAGACTTCTTTGAGACCTAGCTGTCTCTCTGTGCTCTAAATCTGGAGTTGCAATTGTTTGCACATAAGGGACAAGTCACCAAGTTGGATCTATTTTAATAACTTGTGAACTTTTCAATTTAGAACCTCTCCTGGCTGGTTCTGGTAGTGAGGCTGTGAGCCCAGGAGTTAGTGGCCTACAAATCATGAACCACAAGTTTAAATTTCAAGGGGCTAAATTATGCATAAATTGCCTGGTGTTTTCAACTTCTTCATCACATTCTCCTGCTCTGGATCCGAAACAGTGGGGTAAACTTCTTATTCAAGGAGATTTTGCAACTTAAGGTTTTGGCTAGAAAAAGTAATTGTAGTGCACTCTCCTTGCCAAATGAGGCAAGTTGATTGTGGTTGGTGATGTGAGAGATCCTTGGTTCACAACTATATTTTCAAATGTTTAAGGTATAGGGAATCAGGGTCATCAGTGAAAATGTAAACAAAATTGTTTTTTACCTTATGAGGGATACATGAAATGGTGGGAAACTTAATGACAAAATTTAATTAAAAGTTTAAGTACAGCCCTGACAGGTGTTCCCAGTGGTTAGAGCACTGAAGGGTCGCAGGTTTGATTCCTGTTCTTTGTGGATTTATATAATTTTCATTTTACACCATCATTTTCTCATTTTTATTTCTTCTAATGGAAATATCCAGTGTAATAGTGGTTAGGAAATAGCAAGGATCCTAATATTATTGAATTTAAAAGGAAACTGAATCTTTGGAAAAATCGTGTTGTACAGGACATCTTTAAATGTTTCCACTGATCCTTGGGCTTAACATTGAGTAAGAATATCATCATTTATTGAAAACCACCTGAATGAACTGCAGAAAAGATTAATCTATTTTTCTTTCTTTTCTGAACAAGAGTTTGGATGAAGGAACTTTTTTCTGAATTTTCTGTTCATTCTGAGAATTTGACACTGAGTCACTGTCCTATCATACACACAAGCTGAAATTTATTGATGTGCCCCTAAGAAAGTTCTGGATTTTTCATATTTAGAGGAAATTCATCAATATTTTGTTGTACTTATCAATTTCTTACATGTGTGAACAAGATTATTCTGCTTTAGTGGGAAGGCCAGAGAGGGTTGGGGGGCAGAAGGGATTTACATGTGTGAACAAGATTATTCTGCTTTAACAAGTATAAATAGCAAGGATAAAAGTCATCTCATTTCAGTTAAAAATGAGATTTATGTATGCTTATCTCAAGTTTGACTCATAATTGAGCATTTATGTAGCAAACTTGAGTACAGATTTCACATTAAAAGACAAATTTTATTTTACTTTTAATTTCATTAATTACATGTTGCAAAAATGAACATGTTTGGTAATTTTATAATTGTTAGATATGTATTTGAACCTTATTTGTCCTTCAGTAAATATTTTTTCAAAGGGTATAAAATTATGTCAACTAAAATGTATGAATTAAGGCAGTGGTTCTCAACCTTCTGGCCCTTTAAATACAGTTCCTCATGTTGTGACCCAACCATAAAATTATTTTCGTTGCTACTTCATAACTGTAATGTTGCTACTGTTATGAATCATAATGTAAATATCTGATATGCAGGATGGTCTTAGGCGACCCCTGTGAAAGGGTCGTTCGACCGCCAAATGGGTTGCGACCCACAGGTTGAGAACCACTGAATTCAGGACTATGGAGTAGATAACTCTTATTTGTATTTTATATTTTCACTGTATTTCTCTGTTCTTTTTAATTCAATTCTATCTGTTTTTTTTTCCTCCTCCTGGAAGTTCCTTTTATATAAAGATTTGGTAATGGCACTCTGTCTTGTTTTCTTATGTTGTTATATCCTTACTCTTTTAAAACATATGAAAAGGGGAGAAAGATGAGAAAAACGTTTTCATTTTAAGGAATTTGTCATAATGAAAAAGATAGGCTCTTGCTCTCAATGTATTATTTTAATTGCATTTACTTATTTTGAACTGTGATTCTGTTTCTATGTATTTCTATATTGACTCTACTCCTTCAGAATCAGAAAGTAGGTTGTTGCTGGAGGGTTGAATTCCTCTTGGAGTCAGTAGTTCATTATTTTACATTTCCTGGCTTTGAGTAGCCCACATGGTGTTCAACATTTCCCAGTGGCTCAATAGTTAATTTTGTGTAATTACAGTTGCCAGTCTTAGGGAAGTATTCTGACATTCATTAAATTTTAATGAAGACATCATATATTTAGAGTCTTTTAAAAAATATATTTTTAAATTTATTTCAGAGAGGAAGGGAGAGAGGGAAGAGATAGAAACATTAATGATGAGAGAGAATCATTGATAGGCTGCCTCCAGCAGGTTCCACGCTGGGCAATTCAGGCACCTCCTAGTTCATTGGTCGCTGTTCAACCACTGAGCCACGCAGGTCGGCTAAAAACTTAGTCTTTAATTAGATACCTGATACTTGATCTTCTAAGTCCAAGTGTATTTTTTTTTTCCATTTTCATCTGAGGACATTTTTATTGATTTTTAGAGAGGGGAGACGGGAAATGAGAGAGAGAGGGAGAGAGAAAGGGAGAGAGAGAGAGAGAGAGAGAGAGAGAGGTCTGAGCCCGGGATCAAACCTGCAACCTAGTGCCCCAATCAGGAAATAAACCCAAAACCCTTCCATGTACGGGACAATGCTCCCACCAAGTGAACCACAGTGGCCAGGGCAGTCCAAGTGTATTTTTCATCATGTCCATTTTATGGGTTTAGCAATGTGGAGTCCATACCCTTGATAGTAAGTAGGATGCAAAAGACCTATATTCTCCTTTGAGCCTTAATCAGAGACCTAAGATTATCTACCAGGATATGCATCTTACTGTCCTCCACTCTATCAACTGAGCTATGGAAGGTTGCATAATAAACTCGATGCAAAATTTCTTTTTTTATAAATCTATCCAATTATCCCTCAATACCAAAAATTAGATACTGTGTTGGTGAAATCTTCTCTGTTTTTACTGATTTTTTGTCTACTTGTTTAACATTTACTGAGAGAGGATTGTTCAAATATCTAATGATGATTGTGTATTTCTCCTCTTAGTTCTGTCAACTTTCACTTCTTATATCTTGAAGTTACATTATTAGGTACTTAGAAATTCAGAAATAGTATAGCATTTTAAAATATAATTTATTTTTAGAGCAATTTTAGGTTCACAACAAAATTGAGTAGAAAGTACAGTTCCCATATACCTCCTGCTCCCACATATGGACAGCCTCCTCCACCATCAACATCCCACACCATAGTTGATACGTTATTATCACCCCAAACCATAATTTACATTAAGGTTCACTCTTGGTGTTGCACATTCTACGGGTTTTGACAAATGTATAATGACACGTACCCACTCTATCAAATAGACTAGTTTTACTCTTCTAAAAAACTTCTATTCATCCCTCCCTCCCCCTTAACTTTTGGCAGCTACTGATCTTTTCCTGTGTTCATAGTTTTTCCTTTGTCCAGAATGTCATATAGTTGGAATCATACGTATGTATGTAGGCTTTTCCGATTATCTTCTCTTAGTTAGTAATAAGCATTTAAGCTTCCTGTCTTAGTCAGATGGGGCTGCCATACAAAATACCACAGACTGGGTGACTTAAACAACAGAAATTTATTTTCTCACCGAACTGAAGGCTGGAAGTCCAACATCCGGGTGCCAACATGGTGGGTTCTGGTGAAAGCTCTCTTCCCTGCTTGCAGACAGCCACTTTCTCACTGTGTCTTCACATGCAGAGAGAGAGAAAGAGAAAGCAAGCTCTCTGGTGTCTCTTTTTATGGAGCTAATCCCACCAGCAGGGCTCCATCCTCAACTGTCATTTGATAAATGCTGATTTGACTATTAGAAGACAAAAGCAGTAATATAGAGAGGAACATACTGAGACTACCTTCAGTTTTATTTGAATTTTTAAGTTGAAAATAAATTGTGCTAAAATAAAAAGGGAGAATTTCTGTAAGGACTCAGGAAAGTCTCAGAGATTCCAAGAGTGGAATACAATGAGGCCTCTGGAGTGGGCCATGCATGGGGACTTGGAAGGTATCCAGGCTCCCTTTCTCATGATCACTTCTCCTCTTTTCTGTGCTTGGGCATTCTGTCACTTGTGCTCTTTCTTATAATGCTTCTTCTGCTTCTCGGTCCATGCAGTAGAATATGATGGATGATATAGCTACTATAATGCCAATGTCCTTTCTAATAATTGTGGCTAATTAATTTGGACCAACCTCCTTGAGGAAACATGGTAAAAATATTGGATAACATTTTACCAAATCTCCTTAAAAGCACTGAAGTACTAATATGGTAGTAAACAACTGATAGGCTATAATCTAAGGGGAATATGGAATCCAAGCAGTAAGGGAAGCATTGGCATTTGCAGCTCTGAGGACATTTGCTAATTACTGCAAACCTGAGCTATAGTTTTGGCTGCCTCTTTGGGTGAGAGAAACAAGAGGGACAGATGTCACCACCAGCAACGGTGGAAAGTCTAGTAAGACACTCTCCCAAATATTAAGTTTCTACTCCGAAGAGCTATTCCCATAAGGTAAGGATGAACAAGAAGTAAACCTACCTTTATCCTCCCATTTCCAATAATTGTTGTGAAGCTCAGCAGAAATCAGCTGAGTTTAGCAAGAGAAAATAGAAAAGATAAGCTTTCAACTTTTGCTGAGAAACTGTAACCATAGGTCTGCATTCTCCCCAGGGACTATGTGGCCATGAACATTTTTAAGGCTCTTTTTGGGTTGATAGTGCTCTAGGTACCTATGAGAAACTATATGTGTGTGTGTGTGTGTATGTATATATATACATATATATATATGTGGTGGGCTGTTTCTGTTTCCCGCGACCCGCACGGGAAAACGCTCCCAGGCGGCCCTCTACATATATACATATATATATGTGTATATATATATATATATATATACACACACACACATACTAGTATAGGTATATGTATGTACATTTTAGTAAGACAGCTTCATTTTGACCTCAAAAATTCACTGCATATAATTTTGCAAAGACATTGAGCACTACACATTCAAAGATGACCATAAGGAAACAAAGTGACATGAGTAAGAATCAACTGAAACAACAGATAAAATAATATTGAGATTATCAGTTATAAATATTAAAACAACTAGAATTACCATGTTTAAAGAAATAAAAGATAAGTTGGCACATATTTGCAGGAAATAGGAAATTACAAAATTTAGCCTGTTGATGGGACAGCAAACTGGTACAGCCACTATGGAAAACAGTGTGAAGGATCCTCAAAATATTAAAAATAGAACTACCATATGATCCAGCAATTCTACTTCTGGGAATATATCCAAAGGAAATGAAAACACGAACTCAAAAAGATTATCTGCACTCTCATGTTCACAAGCAGCATTATTGACAATAGCCAAAACATAAAACTAAGTGTCCATCAACAAATAAATGGATAAAGAAGTTGTGATATGTATATACTAGTATAATGGACTATTATTTAGCCATAAAAAAGAGAAAATCCTGCCATTTGCGACAACATAGATGGACCTTGATGGGCATCATTCTAAATGAAATAAGTCAGACAGACAAAGACAAACACTTATGATATCACTTATATGTGGAATTTAAAACAAAGCAAAACAAAACCCAACCTCACAGAAAAAGGGATCAGGCAGAAAAATCTCAGACATCTCTCGTAGCAATATGTTTATGGATATACCTAGGGCAAAGCAAACTAAGGAGAAAATAAACAAATGGGACTACATCAAAATAAAAAGCTTCTGCACAGCAAAAGAAACTATTAACAAAACGAAAAGGGAGCCCACTGTATGGGAGAACATATTTGGCAAGGATACATCTGATAAAGGGTTAATATCCAAAATATATAAGGAACTCATACAACTTAACAAAAGGAAGACAAACAACAATTAAAAAATGGGCAAAGGACCTAAATAGACACTTCTCCAAAGTGGACATACAGATGGCCGAGAGACATATGAAAAAGTGCTCGAAGTCACTGATCATCAGAGAGATGCAAATTAAAACAACAATGAAGTATCTCCTCTCACCTGTCAGAATGGCTACCAGCAACAAATCAACAAATGACAAGTTCTGGGGATGATGTGGAGAAAAGGGAACCCTAGTACACTGCTGGTGGGAATGCAAACTGGTGCAGCCATTATGGAACACAGTATGGGGTTTCCTTAAAAAATGAAATATGGAACTGCCATTTGACTCAGTGATCCCACTTGTAGGAATATATCCTAAGAAACCCGAAACACTAATAAGAAAGAATGTATGCATCCCTATGTTCACAATAGCACAATTTACAATAGCTAAGATCTGGAAACAGCCAGGTGCCCATCAGTAGATGAGTGGATAAAAAAGCTGGGGTACATTTATAACATGGAATACTATGCAGAAGTAAAAAGGAAGATTCTCTTACCCTTGGAAACAGCATGGAGGGACCTGGAGAGTATCACATTAAGTGAAATAAGTCAGTCAGAGAAACACAAGTATCACATGATCTCACTCATATGTGGTATCTAATTAACAAAATAAACTGATGAACGAAGTGGATCCAGAAACATGGAAGCATGGAACAGAGTGCAGAATCTCAGGGGGAAGGTAGGTGGATAGGAGGTAATCAACCAAAGACCTTGTTTGCAAGGAGCAAGGGTAGGCTGGAGGGGGTCAATGGCGGAAAATGGGGAACATATGTAATACTTTCAACAATAAAGATTTAAAAAAAAGAAAAGGAAAAAGAATCAGATTTGTGGTTATCAAAGGTAAGGGGGAAGGGGAATAGGAGAAAAGTGGTCAAAAGTTACAAACTCCCACTTATAAGAAATAAGTTCTTCAGTACATGTAATGCACAGTGTGATGACTATGAAAATAGTTAACACTACTGCATGGTATATATAGACATTGTTAAGAGAACAAATCCAAAGAGTTTTCATTTCAAGGAAGAAAGATTTTTTTGCTTTCTCTTTTTATTGTGTCTACTAGACCCCCAGTGCACAAATTTGTGCACCTGTGGGATCAGACTGAAACCGTCTCTCTGACATCCCCCGAGGGGTCCTGGATTGCGAGAGGGTGCAGGATTGCGAGAGGGCACAGGCCAGGCCGAGGGACCCCACTGATGCACAATTGGGCCGGGAGGGATGCAGGAGGGCTCCAGGGTGTGTCGGCCCATCTCACTCAGTCTTGATCAGCAGGACCCCAGGAGCAAGCTAACCTACTGGTTGGAGCGTCTGCCCACTGGTGGTCAGTGCATGTCATAGTGAGTGGTTGAGCGGCCTTAGCTTTGATTGGTTGAATGGACAACTGGACGACTGAACACTTAGCATATTAGGCTTTTATTATACAGGATATAGATAATGGATGCTAGCTAAACTTACAGTGTAATCATTTCACAATATATGTAAGTCAAACCATTATGCTGTATACCTTAAACTTATATGGTGATGTATGTCAATAACATCTCAATAAAACTGGGGAAAATTGGCCTTGTAATTTTGAAAAGGAATCAAATTGAACCTCTAGAATTAACAATGGACTCAGTGGGTAGATTTAACAGCTGATTAAACACAGATATAGAGAGGATTAGTGGATTATAAGTAAAAACATGTAATTCAGAATGTAACAATGAAAGACAAAAAGACAGAAAATATAGAAGAAAGGTTAAAAGTAGAGGACATGTTATGAAGATCTAATATATTTAATTTCAGTTTCATAAAAAATAGAGCAAAACAACATTTGAAAAGATAATGGCTGAGAATTTTCCAGAACTGGAGAAAGACAACAATCTACAGATTTTAAGAAATCCCATACCCAAGAATCTAACATCTTAACCATTGGAAAAACATGGTATTTCCTTATAGGATCATTTAGTTCTTTTTTGCACTTCTAAATTGAAATCTTCCCTGGATGCATTTGATTGGTGGAACCTAGGTCACATGCCCACTCACAGCTGCCAGTTGGGAAAGCAAATTTTCTAGGACAGATTTACTTATACGTGAAATTACCAAATGTAAAGAGAATGTTTTAAAAAAAATGTTAGACACCCACTCATATGACAAATGCACGAAGCAAGGCTGTTCAGAATGTTCCTATTCAGGCCTCTGCTGTTTTTTTCTTTGTACATTCTTCCTTCAAGAACACAACTCTCTTAGCTCCAACTCAATGGATGATCTATGTCAGTGATTTTCAAACCAATGTGCAGCTAGAATTTTAAAAACATGCAAACTAATTTAGTCAGGGGCACGGACTGCTTTTCCCTTAGATTCTCAAAAAAACCCCAAACTTATTTTTTTTGTCAGATTGGGAAAAAAATGTTAATATATTTTTTGGTGTGCCACAGAATTTTAGTAATTAGTTTATGTGTGCCATGAGATGAAAAAAGTTGAAAATCACTGATCTACCAGTATGTAATTTGAGCTAACCTTGACCTATCAATCTATATAACTCTAGACACAAGAGTATTCTAGCTATTGTACAATTCTCATAAACTCCTCCATCCTCATCTCAAATTCAGCCCACCTAAATCCTAGCATACCTCTGCCCTCCCCAGATACCCATTTCTCTAGACCTTTTTTTTTTTCCCTCAGCAACTATCATCTTGCTTCTTCAAGGTATATTTGAGAGTTCTCCCTGACTCTCTCCTCTTTATTGTCCTTTATAACCTCTTTATTCATATCTAACTTCAGCAGAAACTGTCTTCCCTATTTCTCTTTCACTCATTTTTCCCCCTTTCTAGTCCATAACTGTTACTTTCTTGCAGCTTTATGTTTGAGCATCGGCACCTGGCCAAGCTCTGGTGTTTCCTTGGCTTTAGTTTCTCTTCCCTTTCCTTCAATTCATTCTGCATATGCATGCCTGCTGAGTTTCCATTCTCAATATTTCAAAGTGTATAACTTCATTCCACAAATATGTCTCCTACTTACCTTTCCTCACTTTCAGGAGGGTGGGGCTCTGCCCCAGATGATACTGTTGTAATTAGCCAGGAAAGGAGCAGGAGAAAGACCAGACTTATAGGCATGTTCTCTGTAAAACACGGGGGGGAAGGACCCAACAAAGGGAAGATAAACCCATGCCCAGTAGAGTTGGAATGACATAGGGAAGGTGCTTGTCTGTCAGTCACACCTAGGAAGAGAGATCATTAGCCAGAATGGGCGTGGCCACTGCAAGCACCCCATGATGGCTCACACTTGGCTTCCTAGCATTCTCCCATGTGGTCCATGGCCATGCAGACCCCCAGGACACAATAGATTAATGGACTGCAGCTAGCCTGATGCTGAACTGGACTTGGCTCCAACATGGAAAGGACACTCTGGGCACTGGCTCTGATGTTAGCCCTAGTGAAACCCCAGCTACACTTCTTCTATGATTGGACTAAGGGAAATGGGACTAAGGGAAAGGCAGAGGTGTAATTCTAGGAAATAAAGCTTTCTACCATATCTCCTCCTCCCGTGGGGGCTTCCAGAAATGCTTATCCCAGCGGTACCCCCAAGAACTCCACTCACACTAGCAATGGGGGAGACAAGGCACGTTTTCACCTCAGTCTTTCTCTCAGACTTTTCTCCTAACTTAACTTTTACCAGAGATCACCCCGCCCCCAAATTTGTGTCTTAATCTCCCTTCAAACTGTTGCTCAAGTTCATCCCCGCCAGTGGGCCTGCATTTGTGATGGCTCACTCTGTAAATTTGTGAACCTTGGCTGTCTCAACTGCCCCCTGACACCAGGCACAGCTACATTAAAAAAAAAAATTATCTTGTTGTTGAAAGTATTACGTATGCCCCCTCCCTTTTGTTCCCCATTGAACACCTCCACCCCCCGACACCCATCCTAGGCACAGCTACTTTTATTGTTCTCTTTTATAAAAAATCAAAGTTATTTTATTCCACAAAACTATGACAGTGTCTTCAAGGCAAAGAACATATGTGGATGCCTTGTTCCTAGTGCGAGCCTGGCACAAAATTGGAATTCGGTGTTTGTTGAATAAAGGGATGAATTAAATAGCGAGTTAATGAATGCCTGCTCTGGCGCTGAGACTCGAGCTGTGCGAAAGGTCCCTACGTCTAAGGAACTTAAGACAGGCGGTTGCAGGTCGGTGGATGTCCTGAGTCAAGTAGAAAACCTCGTGCAGATGTCCCAGTTGTAGCTGAGAGAACTGTGGTAGGCAGGCAACTTTTCCTCTATGCAGGGTTTTCATTCTTAATTTTGACAATCTGCAGCTGAGGGGGTGGAGGAAAAAGTATTTCACTGTATTGGATTGGGCGTATTTTTCTAGCGGTCTCTGTCACTGACTCCCATGTTGTGCTATCCCCAGTAAGGGCCTGCAGACTGAACTCCTGTATGTAGCTGGGAAACAAATTGAAGCGACATTCAGGTTTTGTTTACTTCCAACACTGATACTCTAACAAGCGCCCAGCATAAATATCTTCCTTTATTAGTAAGAACAAGAGCGCTATGCTGTAAGGCCCTATAGCTCAGGGGTTAGAGCACTGGTCTTGTAAACCAGGGGTCGCGAGTTCAAATCTCGCTGGGGCCTTGCAAGTGTTTGTTTACTCTTTTTAATTCTTCCCACCACTCTCCCTCACGTTCCGGTAACCTTGACCCCACCACAAATTCGGCCACAGTCCAGACCTCCGGCATAAACATCGCCGAGCCGATCGGCTTCCTCTGAGGGTCCTGTGCCAGTGCTGCTGCTTTTGCTACCGAGGGTGTCGCGGAATCCACTCTAAGCTGCGGGAAGTGCTGCGGGCCGGACCCGCTCGGCTATAGCCGGGAGGGCGGCCTAACCGGAGCCGGGAGAGCGGATAGAGAAAGAGAATGGGATCGAGCCTCGGCACCCGCCCTTGGCAGGGTTAGGTCCCAGAACCAGGCCCCCCTGCCGGCGCCTTCCTATAGGCAGTCCCGCAAGGTTTCAAGTTTCAGCGGGTTTTCCAACACGTCCGCGTCCCAGCGGGGGAAACGCAGGCGGAGACTTGGACTCAAAGAACTTGTGGCTTTCTCTTTAGAAAACCTCAAAGTATTCCCACCAAAAGTCAGTTCTCACAGAAACACTGGGCTTTATATTCTCTCTTCCACACCCACTGGGTCCCCGAGTCTGCGGACGTGTGAGAGGGACAGGAGCTTCAGCTGGCCGGTGCCCACGCGCCTGGGGGTGCGGGGAGCGCAGGGAGTGAGGACATGAAAAGGCTCGCACCCTCTCCGCGGCTCGGAATTGCGCGGTGAGAATTATGTGTCCCACCGCCTCAGTCCCTGGTTCTCTGATGCCCGAGTGGCTGCTCCCAGGCTAGACACACACGGAGCAGGGAGGCTCCGGGCCCGCGCACTGAGTGAAAACAGCAGCTCACCCCACTCCCAACCCGGGGGAGTGGCCCCCGGTCCGCCCGCCCGAGGCCTCGGCATGCACCGGGACTAACGGCGCCTGTGAAGACCACGGGTCGGCCCTGCTTCTAAAGCAGGAGAATTCAGCTCTAGAAGGGTTGTCTCCGAAACTGTGGATGTAGGGACGTTCTCACAAGATGCTTCCTGTGTGGTGTCCATTCGCTAGCAATCAGGAACCATTTCATACCCGCTATGCTTATCTCTGTCTTGAATAGGGAATTCTAGAACATACGCTCACGTGCTCCCTTCGATAGCTCAGCTGGTAGAGCGGAGGACTGTAGTCACTTCCTGTCTAGCTATCCTTAGGTCGCTGGTTCGATTCCGGCTCGAAGGAGAGACTGACGTTTTGGGCTAGCTTCTTATTCCCGGTGTATCACATCTATAAATCTTGTCCGAGAGGCTTGTTAAACAGTGAGAAATAGGAGCTTGCACCAGTTCAACTAACCAGCTGGAAAAGTTCATAGTTATCTTATGGAGACGTGCTGGTTTTTTTGTTTTTGTTTTTGGCTCCAGGTTATTCCTAGGTTGCTCCCTGAGGCCCAAATGTCGGCGACATTTGTTGCTACAGAGTATTGTATAAATGTACGTTTGTGCTCTGCAGCCTTCGCGACATTAATTTGGGGAACAAACCCCTTAACTGTGACCTTCAGCCCGAGTGTCTGACCCCATTCTATACACACATCCATGCAGAAAGAGGGCCTTTTAATTTATTTAGCTTTTAATATATTTTTATAATTCCATTAGAAGATTTTTTGAGCCGTAGCAGGAAGAGGGAATAGGATTTGACGTGAGCCGGGGTGAGACTGGGAGAGAGAATTCCAAAGAGAGAAAACAATTTATGCAAAGGTGGGGGAAACTTGACTCTCGTTTAGGAAAACTGCAAGGGTCTGGAATATGTCAACACGCGCCGGACTGGCTCACCACCAACCGGTTCCGGCTCCCGATACTTTGATGCCCACCGGCCTCGTCCCTAGATTTTACGCTCCCGCGGGGTGGTATCAACGCGGTAGATACACTTCCCGCGCGTCTTTCCTGGGGCTGAGGACCCTACAGCCTTGCAACCCAGTGCGGCTTGTGCCCTCGGTCTCCATCCCGTTTCCCTCCAGACTCGAGCTCCCGGCTAGACCCATCCCGGCGGGACTCGGTGGAACTCAGAAATGTGGCCTGAAGTCTGCAAGGCTGCCTCTCCTATCCCACTTGGGTCCAGGACGTGGTTTGGGGAGAGTAACCGATGCTAGGCCCAGAGTCAGATGTGAGATTTCACGAAGATGGAGAGAAAAATTAAGCCGAGCAAAAAATAACAGCCACAAAGAACAAAACTGAGTAGCCTTGTAGAAAAGTGAAATTCAGAGGAAACAGAGCGGAGCCATATGCATCGTGGCTCGTTGGTCTAGGGGTATGATTCTCGCTTTGGGTGCGAGAGGTCCCGGGTTCAAATCCCGGACGAGCCCACAGTTTTCAAACTTTGCTTTTCCACATTTAGTACCTAATACATAAACTTCCGTTCCGTGCCAACTTTCTGTTGTTCCATAGTCTGCAAACCGCGAAGCAAATGCAGGCTGATGGCCTGTATTAGAGACCGCATTGCCTGGCTTCCTGGTCTCTAGGGGCCCCATTGCTTCTGGGAGCAGCAGCCGGTGTCCTGTGGGGCTTCTGCAGGCAGGGCGGGTGTCCCGAGTGCTGCTTTCGCTGGTCCCCCTCCAGGGGCCACGCCCTGAGGTGATCGCTGCAAAAGCACAGCACAGAAAGCCAAGTAAGGCAGAAGAGAATGAAAGACGTAGATAATCTTGAAAGTATAAAAGAAAAATGGGCTTGTGAAACAGGATTTTGACAACCAACCTCTTAGTGATAATCGACAAACAACTTGTGAATATTTTGTCGACAGTCTTTTTGGGGAAGGGCAGAAGGTTGGTGCCAAATGCTTGTCTCCCACTGAACAGAAGAAACAGGTAGATATAAATATAAAATTATGGAAAAAATGGATTCACGGTTAATGATGATTTCTGAAGTTATTCAGTTGGTGCAAGTCAGCAGTTTCTGAACTTCATCAAAAAAGGGGATTTGTCTTTGGGATTACAGGGAACATTTGATAAGGAGGAGGTGGATGTAAGAAACACAAAGTATGTGTGGCAACGAAATCTGTGTTCTAGCCATTCTCAGGACAGGGTCACTGACTGGGAAGTGCCACACCAAAAATTTATTTCTAAAACAAAAAGTAATGAAGTTGAGAAGAAAAATAATTTGTCTACTGTCCCAGTAAACAACCTGGAACCCATCACTAATATGCAGATCTGGTTAGACAGTGGGAAAAGGATTGTTCAGAAATTTAATATGTCTCATGGCATAAGCCACATCAAAGACTTCATTGAGAAATACCAAGAATCTCAAAGAAGTCCTCCCTTTTCCCTGGCCACAGCTCTTCCTTACCCCAGGTTGCTAGATGAAGTACTCACGCTGGAAGAAGCGGACTTACAGAATGCTGTCATAGTTCAGGGACTCCACAAAACCACGGAACCTTTTTTAAAAAAAATTTTTTTTTATTGATTGAGTTATTATGTGAAGGCAAACCCCTATTCTGTAAAACTACTGTTTGGAATTTTCTGCCATTCTTTAGAGGGCCTCTTATTCTGAAAAAATGACTTTGCTTTCTAGCCCGCTTTAGCCTGCTTGAATAATGGGGGAGATAAACTTAGCTGTCTGACCTTGTAGGCCAGAGACTAGATACACCCAATGCCATGCCAGGTGCATTTTTAATTGGATAGAACTAGTGATGCATCTATAAGGAACTCACATCCCATCTCTGGGCCTTAGCTTTCTCTCTGTGCCCTGAGAGAGTTGTGTGGCCCTGCTATTAGTGGTCTAGTTACAGGGGTGGGCAAACTTTTTGACTCGAGGGCCACAATGGGTTCTTAAACTGGGCCGGAGGGCCGGAACAAAAGCATGGATGGAGTGTTTGTGTGAACTAATATAAATTCAAAGTAAACATCATTACATAAAAGGGTACGGTCTTTTTTTTATTTCAATATAGAACAGCCTAACGGGCCGGATCCGGCCCGCGGGCCGTAGTTTGCCCACGGCTGCCCTAAGCCCACCGCGGTGAATAAAGTGTAATTCCAAACTCTCAGAGAGTTGCTTGGTTCTTTTCCAGTTTTTCTGTAACAATTACATATGTGTCCTTATCCCCACATTATTACCCCCCACCCCCACAACTCATGCCCTCACCCCCCTGTTGTCTGTGTCCATTGGTTAGGCCTATATGCTTGCATATAAGTCCTTTGGTTGATCTCTCCCCTTTGCCTCCACCCTCCCCTACCTTCCCTCTGAGGTTTGATGGTCTGATTGATGCTTCTCTGTACCACAGAACCTTTTAGAGAACTTTCATAACATTGATCTTGGACACACTAAGTGGAAAGTTTGCAGAGAAGTGATGGTTTATAAGTGAACATGCAAAACCAAAATTGGGGAGGGGGGAGGAGTCAGATTCGCTGAACTTTTGGTTCAAGACCTATTTAACTCCCTCCGGATGGGAAGACTTTTAAGTAAGTACAAGTTAGGAGAGGAAACTATGACTGGAAACTGTATTCAGTGCACTGTCTCCCAAAGGCTACTCAGAAAAATATGCTTCTTTTCAAATACCAATGATCCAACATAAGATATATTAAAGGACTATATCACTTAGTATCTTCATGTGGTGTTGAGAGAAGTTAGCTTGAAACACAGGCAGATAGGGCAGGGGTCCAGTGGAAAACAAAGGCAGGTGGAACATAGGCAGGGGCAGACATGGCAGTTTGAGCAGCCTAACCACAGGAACCAAACAAGCAGAAAGAATAAAATGTTTCTGGACTCAAAGCGGGAGGCATGGGAAAACAAGGGAGGGCCTGCAACAATAAGGTGGGCTGACACATAGAAATAGAGAAAGTTCAGCTCAGGCACAGAGAAAGAAAACATAGAAATAGGGAAAGTGTAGGTCCGCTGCTGGGCAAAATAATTGAGGGAGTCAACCAGGTGACCACACAGGTAGACATAGAACAGGCTTTTAGCAAATATATACCCCTGGACTACAAGACTTTAATGGGCAGCCCATTATTGGGTCCCCCTCCCCTTGCAGGGAGTCTGAATGTGCTTATAATAAATTTTCCACACTTTTGCTTAAACCTTCTGGTCTGCACAACTCATTTTTCGGCGTTGTGAGGAGACACAACCCCGGGAAAACATCTTGGCTCGGCTCACCGCTCCTGGTTGTCAGTATAAATTCGCAGATATGTTCACAGCTATCACTCATTTAAACATCATTCCCAAACAGCAGTGATTTATTTAAATGTTAGCTTGGCTCAGAATTTTTAAATAGCAATATATTAAAAATTATACATGACAGGTTAAAAGCATCAGTGTCCTTATTTTATACCTGAGATACAATTGAAATGCTAGAAGGAACCCCTTCCACCACGGCTATGCCTAACCCTTGAAGTGTTCTCATCTGCATTCTCTAATGGCAAGGTACACTCAATATTAAGTTGGCAATAGTATCTAGAATTTTCATGTAAGAATAAAATTCTGTAGCTTAGTATAATGTCAGTATTAATCTGTCTACTCACATTTCTACATTTTTGAGAAGTATGATTTTTTAAAAAACATTTCTTTTTATTGATTTCAGAGAGGAAAAGAGAGATAGAAACATCAATGATGAGAGAGAACATTGATTGGCTGCCTTCTGCAGGCTCCCTCCTGGGGATCAAGCCCACAATTCAGGCATGTGCCCTGACCATGCCTGAACTGTGACCTCCTGGTTCACAGGTCGATGCTCAACCACTAAGCCAGGCCAGAAGTATAATTTTTTAAAAAAACTATGTTCTCTCCAGGAACCTCAATTCACTGCCTATTTTCTTTTCTTTCAAAAATTAGGGACTTATTTCTAGCTAACATTTGCATTAAGTCATTCATTTGAGACTGCTTACTTAGAATCTAATGTTGTGTTGTCACATTGCTAATTAATATTTTTAAGATGCCTTATGTAATGTATGGTTTTCTATTCATACATTAGAGCCAACTTGTGTATACATTCAAGGGTTATTTATTACAGTCTGATATCACCAAGGAAGACTTGCTTTGTTTCTTAGACTTTAATATTCACTGTCTGGTTGCATCGCCTTGCCCAAAAATAAGTTTAGGAAGCCTTTTTGCAATTGATCTGTTGAATCATAATTAAAGTGAAATATACACTGAGTGTGCCAAGGAACTAAGCAGCCATGCCCGTCAACAGTAATGTTCACAGGGCACTGGACTTTTGCTGGAAGGAGCAGGTCTTAAACTGTTTGGCCTCAAGACCTTTTATTTATGTGGGTTATAAATGTGTTAAAAATTAAAAGTTACACATATTTATTCATTTATAATAATGAACATGTAAATATTTAAAAAAGAAGAAAAGAAAAAGAAAGTACTCCTGTAAAACTATCATTTGGCAAAGAGGATAGGAAAGCCATTCCAGGAAAAGAGGAAGGGCTCTGGCTTTAGTTGAAAGTGCAGATGTCAGGTTATAAGCAGGCAAAGGTAAGAGGCTGGTCAAGGTATTATTGGAAGCATTTACCAGTGTGATTCACAAATTAAAGTAGATGGCTAAGAAAGTGGACCAAACCAGGCTGGCAAAACCCCTCTTTAGGAGTTTCCATTATTCTGTATTTGAGCAAAAAGCAATCTCTGTAAATAGTTATTCTCAGAAGAACACCTTGAAATATTTGGGAAAGAGAGAATGGGCAAAAGCCCAGAGTTTGTTGAAATGTGAGTGATTATTGTTTGTCTGTTTGGAAATAGAGCCATGTCAGCAGGCCTGTGCCCCATTCTCCCCCTATCAGAACTGTCTCCTCTTCCTGGAAGTGGAGGCATGATCCTTCTTTTACGTGAACATCATCCTCTTTTACTCATTACGTCTCTTCTTAAGTAAGTTTCATGCTGTGGCAAGCAGGCACGGCCATGGCATACTCAGCCCCAGAGCGCCTTATGTGCCACACCAGCTCATCCAGGTTCAGTGACCCCTAGAGGGGGCGGTGAGGATGGAGAAAAGACAGACAAGAGAATGAGCTGGGTCTGGGTGGGACACTGCTCCCAGATGGAGAGACAGCGCCATGGACTACAAGCCGTGTATTTATTTTATAGCCAGATTCCATGAGGCAAAGTAAGGGTGTGGTCAAGATGTTTACAACCTTCTCATGGGTTTTGATCCTACTCAACTACATGCACCTGAACTCTATCAAGCCCACATCATTCAGGCATGTGGGGCCACGTGTTTGGACCACAGGTTCAAACTTACAACTATAGTTGCTCTTTCTCATCTATAAAATCAGGAAATGTAACCACATCAGAGTTTTCAAATACATGGCTATCCTGTCTGCCCATGTCTTGGTAGCCAATGCTAACCAATGCATCACTATTTTCTGCTAAGCCTATAGATCAGTGGTTCTCAACCTTCCTAATACTATGACCCTTTAATACAGTTCCTCATGTTGTGGTAACCCCCAATTTCATTGTTACAAATTGAACATAATTAAAGCATAGTGATTAATTCACAAAAACAATATGTAATTATATATGTGTTTTCCGATGGTCTTAGGTGACCCCTGTGAAAGGGTCGTGACCCACAGGTTGAGAACCGCTGCTATAGATCAAAACTATGTAGGAGTTATAAAGAAATGTGGAGATTAACCTCTTCCCTCCATCACACAATTTTACTATTAGTCTTAAGGACAGAATTAAACATGTATACTCTGTATAAAGGGAGAAAGTGCACCAGCACTAGAGTCCTTAAAAGGAGGACCCAACCTTCCCCTGTCTGTGCAGGGAAACTATTGGCTTGAAGAAGAGACATAGAAAAACATTTCAGAAAAAGGAGAATACCTTTCAAGTTCAAGCTGTGAGAACATTTTTTAAATATATGAACATATTTTTCAGTTGGAAATTGTTTTACATCTATTGCAATCACTGGCAAAGATATAGAGTTTATTAATCATGGACTATAATTTCCCATTATATTTTAAAACACAAATGGATAAGACTTAGATGCACTTTAATAAAAATTAAAGGGTCGAGGCACTTTAATAAAATTTTAAACTTTTTTCTCAAAAAACCTAATTTTCTGTTTCCTCATAACCTCATTGTGCCAAGCTGAAAAGAAAACAATTAGAATGAAAGCAACCATTCACCTGACTCTGCACTGTCAACTGTGTAGGCAGGTTGTGG
>NW_005358421.1:466574-469411 GCF_000412655.1 Myotis brandtii
AGCCTGCAACCTAGGCACATGCCCTTGACTTGAATCAAACAGTTCTTTGGTCCACAGGCTGACACTCTATTCACAGAGCCAAACTGGCTAGGGCTTATTCTTCTATTCAGGAAGATGTAAAGAAATCATTACAGCCCATTATAGGGACATTAGCTTGCAGAAAAGTTCTGAAGAGGTTTTCTTTGTTGTTGTTGTTGTTGTTTTATCACATAGTAACATCATATGCCTGTTGTATAACAGTCTATGTACATTTATAGGGAAACTAGAAAATATTCTCTGAGAATAATCCACATTGTTCCTAAGAATAAGCTTGAATTCCTCTTTCTCCAGTCTTGTGTAAAAGTTGACCCCAGACCCACTTCTAAGAATTGTATGATTCTTCCATGCTCCTCTCTGTTTTTCTAACTAGTACATAATAATTTCACCTTTAGCCACAAACCAACTAATTCTTGGGGAATTAGGTCTGTGCCCCTTCACCTCAGGGCAAAATTGCTCTCAGCTGCTCTCCTTACAGCCAGCTGG
Organism: Myotis brandtii; assembly: GCF_000412655.1. Taxonomy (NCBI): domain Eukaryota; kingdom Metazoa; phylum Chordata; class Mammalia; order Chiroptera; family Vespertilionidae; genus Myotis; species Myotis brandtii. The sequence goes on from NW_005358421.1 coordinate 467,097, forward strand.
TTTATTAATTTGAATACTTGGAATCCTGACTTTAACAATCCTCTGATTCGACCTTTCCTTGATTTAGGGTTCATTAGAAGTCCCACTTTGACCTTTTTGGTCTGTATAGCTCAGTTGGTTGAGCATCGTCCCATGCACCCAAGCAACTCATCTCCGGACAGCAGCCCCCTTCTGAAGGAGCAAAATTTCAACAGTTCCAGTGAAACGGAAGGTCCTTAGGACTTTGGTTAAATGTAGCTTAAGTCCTAGCTCTCCTTCTCCTCTCTCTCTCTCTATCTCTCTCTCTCTCTCTCTCTTCTCCTCTCCCTTCCTTTCTATCTAAAATCAATTAAACATATTTTTTTAAATTCCATCTTTTTGATAGTTCTCTTATCTTACTGTCTCATCTCAGTGAACTGGAGCTCCTATTCTTTCTCCATGGATGCTACATCTCCTTTTAGGGAGGACTTGGGTATATAGTAATGGTCTCTGTGTGCCAGGACCTAGCACAGTGCCTTATACCCAGAGGAGCTTACGTAATGTTTTTTATTCAGTTAATTAATAAATGAATTAGAGTGTGAATGAATATTGCAATGCTATGACTGATAGAATGGAAAATACTCAGTGAGACTTAAGGGATAGGAAAGGATGTTTGGGGCTGTAAGTTGTGTTCAGGAAGCTTAGATTGATTTTCCAAAGGAATGGCTTGCCAAGAAATGTAAGATTAATGAGGAAAATAAAATATGCACTTAAGGTGACTGAGGGTAGCTGACTCACGATGTCCTGTCCTTAAGCCTAATTTGCCCCATCATACCTTTTGCCCTTGGCAGGAGCCTTTGTTAGTAGAGAATGATGGGCTTGGGTCCCCTGTTGCTGGTCTTCATGCTGGGTCTGGGTCTGACCCCACTGACCCTGGCTCAAATGACAACAGGTACAGACTCTTCCTGGCCCAGCACTATGATGCCAATCCAAGTGGCCACAATGGCATATGCTGTGAAACCATGATGTGGAGATGAGGTCTAACTTCACTCTGTAAAGACAACAGTAACAACATCAAAGTCATCTGTGAAGAGTAGAATGGAATGCCCTACAAAAAAATTTCAGAATAAGCAGGTCTCCTTTCCAGGGCTACTTGCAGGCATAAAGAGGGTCCCCCTGGCCTCCCAGCCGGTACAGTGCTACATCAGGGTCCACAGACATAGTTGTTGCCTGTGAACATGACTTGCCTGTCCCTTTGATGATTCCTTTTACCGCCCATAACCAGCAAGACCCTGACCCAGTGTTGGCTCTGCTCTCCATTCCTGGCATTTTCCCCACACACTCCAAAAGAGGGGTGACTACACTCCTTGCCAGGGGCCCAGAAAATGAGCTGCCTGGATCTTTTTTCTTTTCTGTTTTACAATATGTTAATACATGAAAATGTCTCTGAAATCAGTAGGCATCAAAGTCTTCTCATCAATTCTTGGCTTATTGATTTTCCCCATTTTCTGTACTCACGTGCCCCCAGCGAGGATGGCATGGAATACAAATGCCTTTTTCCCGATCAGTTAGTTCCTTCTCAGTCAATAGGAAGGTAGACTTTCCCTTCCTGTGAATGTAAGGATGTTAAATTCATCTTACAGAGAGAGCTGGGAAATGCCAGGGCTCATGGCTACTAAGCAACATTTTCAGGAGGGGCAAATTGTTCTGGCTGTCAAATAAGCCAATATTCCTTTTACAAAAGTTAAACTTTGAGGAATAGTGTTTAGAACTAAATACCAACAGATTAATTAGACTTTATATCTACCTCCCTCTTAAACTCTCTCTCTCTCTCTCTCTCTCTCTCTCTCTCTCTCTCTCTCGCACATAAACACACACACTGACACACCAACACACACACACACACACACACACACACACACACACACTCCTGCATGAACACCAAAATTCACTCCTAGTATCCACCTCTTGTCTTAGGCAGAAGGTAATTTTGAGTTGCTGTGACTAGACTCCTCCCAGGGTATTCTCCTGGTTGTTTCATATAAAGATTAGAAATTTGATTACTTTCCATTATTTTCTCTTGAATCTTTTACTTTATCCATGGGGGTTGTCCAACTATGAGGTCTTTGGGAATTTATAGAAAGATTCCAAGCTTATCCCTTATTCTTTGTCTAAATTTGTTTTTATGTAAACACAATTTTTTTTTTTTGCTGTCTTGTGAATATATGACGGTAGTGGTCACATTATTCACAATGGTGCCCTCTCCTGCTGCCTACATTGCCCTGAAATGGGCCAAAAGCCTTGCTTCTTCAATATCCAGGTTATAGATCAGTGTCCAGGTGCCACCTGGGAGAGCC
>NW_005358421.1:471761-473633 GCF_000412655.1 Myotis brandtii
TGTGGCTCTGAAGGTTTTTGTTTAGTTTTGTGGTTTTTTAAAAAAAGGTCTATTAAACATATGTTTATTTTCCACTGCCAAAAGTGCCAACAAAAGGATTCTGCAACTAGAGACAAGCAAAAACTAACAACAGCTATTGACAAGGTAAACACAGGATGAAGGATATATGCATGATGATGGAATATATCACCAGGACCTAGCTTTTAGGTTGTTCATGGAAACAGCAAGGAAAAAAGTCACAGTCCAAATTCTTTTTTGTGCTGTTGAGATTTGTTTTTTAAATTTATTTTATCGGTCAATTCCACAAGCCTGGGAAACACCTTCATTCCCTATAACCATATAATTTCATTCATTCATTAGTTCCATTGTTTTGTTTATTAGTTCACTCAACCAATATTTAGTATCTTCAGAGCACTTTGGCTGGGTACTCTGGTTTTTTACTTTTTTAAAATAGGATTTATAAGATTTCCAAAAAAGCCCAATTTTAATACCATTAAAAGAATGTCAACGGGTGAAAAAGGTGAAGGAATTAAAAAGTACAAATGGCCAGTTTTAAAAATAGCCATGGGAATGCCAACTTAGCATAGGGAATACAGTCAATAGCATCGTAATAATAATGTATGGTGTCAGATGGGTGCTAGACTTTTGGGGTGATCACTTCACAAGGTTTATAAATGTGTAATCACTATGTGGTACAACTGAAACTAATATAGTATATGTCAACTGTTATTGAAAATTTCTTTAATTTAAAAAAAGAATAGACACATGGGAGGAAAGGCTAACCCTCAATGTTACTCTATCCTTTTTCCCAACACCTTCCTCAATTCCCAGATGTAAGAAATTAAAATCAGTTTACAAACTCTCATTGGCATATCCTGTCTGTCCAAACCTTTGGGAATCAGAGTCTCCAGGGAACCAAACAATCTCCAAAGATCACATGACTAGAGAATTTCCTAAGAGTCAGACAACTCCAGTGTCATTTAGATCTGCCTTTTTTTTCCCTTTTCACACCCTGACCATACAGGACACATACACCTGGACATCCAGACTGTCAGCCTCTGCCCTGAGTCATTGTACTGGCTACTGCACTGTCTCTCTATAAGAGAAAAGCTCTTGCTTTCAGAGAAGATCATGTTTGCTATCTTTTTACTCTTGGGGAAGCAGTGATGAGAAAAGTTGTGGGCAGAGAAGTGGGGAGAAAAGAGTAGATTGTAGAGTTGAGGAAATATCAGCTTGCCATTCTCAACACCTCTCTCTGGTGCCCATTTCTTACCTTCCTTTCTCCTTCCCCTTTGTTTCTCTCCAGGCACCTCCAAGGCAGTGATGGCTCTCCAGAAGACCCTTTCATTGCTTCTGCTCTTGCTGCTGACCCTGCTGGGACTGGGGCTGGTGCAGCCCTCCTATGGCAAGTCCATGTCTGATCAATTCTATTGGCAACATGTGGATTCTAGTGTGACACGTGGTGACGACAGCTACTGCAACGATAGGATGCAAAAACAGGGGATGACTACGGATTCTTGCAAGCAATTGAACACCTTCATCCATGAAAACAACAGCACCATTAATAGCATCTGCAACAACAGAAGTATCCCATGCAAGAATGGCAGGAAGAACTGCCATAAAGGTTCACTGAGAGTCACAGACTGCTTGTATACAGGAGGTTTCCATCCAAACAACTGCAAATATAGTGCCACTGCCAGCACTAGGGATGTTACCATTGCCTGTGAGAGAAACCCCCAAAATGTACTGGTGCCTGTGCACCTTGACGGATAGATACTACCCTGCAGGGGTTATGGGCCTGTGGTTGACCTTTAACTTACTCCTTGAATAGCAACGAGTAATGCATTTGAGCTCTCTCAGGCTCTGCCTCCT
>NW_005358422.1:0-438 GCF_000412655.1 Myotis brandtii
CCATCAGTGCCGAGGAGTGGCTGTGCAAGTCCTGCCTTCTGGCCCAGAAGGTGCGAGATTGCAAGGACAGTCACCATGACAGGCCAGATTGACGTCCTCCTGGCCGCGCCACGGGGGTTTGCAGATATGCAGCCGCAGGCCTCTGGTGGGTGCATCCTCTTCTCCCCCCCCTGGCGTGCAAATGTCCCCCAGCATGCTGTCACCCACGCGCATCTGCAACAGTCCCGGGCCATGGTGTGTGCAAGTTCCCCCCCGCCCCTCTGCCGCACTTCCATCAACCCCAGCATGCCTAAGTCCCCCACAGAACGTGCGCATGTCCCTCTGGCACACTCACGTCCTTTGGAGAGTGTCTGGGTCTGGCACACTCACGTCCTTCAGAGAGTGTCTAGGTGTTCTGGGTACTGAGGGTGGGCACCTGTGAGATGACAGTGAGAGGGC
>NW_005358423.1:0-818 GCF_000412655.1 Myotis brandtii
AAATAATTTATTATTAATTTTTCTTGTTTTTTGAGGTTTGCCTGCAGTGCTATGAACTTTCCTCTCAGGACTGCCTTTGATGTGTCTCATAGATTTTGGGTTTTTGTCTGTTCATTTTCATTTCTTCCCAGGAAGTTTTTTATTTTTTTCTTGATCTCATTGATAACCCATTCATCTATATAAATAAAACCCTAATATGCAAATAGACCAAATGGCAGAACAACCGAACAACCGGTCGCTATGACATGTGCTGACCACGAGGGGGCATACGTGAAACATGGCAGGAGTCAGCAGCAGGCGGCAGAGCATGGAACATGGCGGGCATCAGCTGCAGCGGGATGGTGGAGCAGGGGCACCAGACCAAGGCAAGGTGCCGGTCGCTGTCATTGGGTGAGTCTCTAGTGGTTACTGAAAATTCTTTGCTCCCACGCACCACGGTCCCACCCGGCCCTTGCACCTGCCGCCGACACTAGCCCCACTCGTACCCACAGCCGGCGCCCGGTGCCAGTCCCAATTGTTCAACGCCGTCAGTGGGTGCAAGCAGCAGCTGCCAACCCCGATCACCCCTGAGGGCTTCTCCACCTCCCCTTGCTCCTGAGGGGCGATCGGGGCAGCAGCCGCTGCTCACACCCGCTCAGCCCCAATCACTCTGCGCTGTCAGTGGGTGTGAGTGGGGCCAGTGCCATCAGCGTGTGGGAACGGCGGCAGAAGGAGCCGGGCGGGGCCAATAAGGATGGCCTGAGACCAACCCCTGTTGCCTCCCACAGCCTCAGGGCCCACGGTTTCTTTCAAGGTGCACAAATTCATGCACTGGGCCC
>NW_005358424.1:0-485 GCF_000412655.1 Myotis brandtii
TAAACAATCCAATAAAAAAAATGGACAAAGGACCTAAGTAGACACTCTTCAAAACAGGACATATAGAAGGCCAAGAGATGTATGAAAACATGGTCAAAGTCACTAATCATCTGAGAGATGCAAATCACAACGAAAATGAGATACCATCTCACTCCTGTCAGAATGGCTATCATCAACAAATCAACAAATGACAAGTGCTGGTGAGGATGTGGAGAAAAGGAACCCTCGTGCACTGCTGGTGGGAATGCAGACTGGTGCAGCCACTTTTTAAAAAGAAATGTAGTGCTAATACTGAGAGTGCACCACTAGACAGTTCAATCAAAACATGGGCCTGGTGAGACAGTCAGGGCTTAGGGTTTGGCCTACAGAGAGAGAGGAAGCTCTTCACAGGATCTATTTGGGAACCTGGCAGAAAAAGAAAGATTTGGAAACAGCCTTAGTGTCCACCAGCAGAGTGGATTAAAAAACTGTGGTACATCTACACA
>NW_005358425.1:0-2083 GCF_000412655.1 Myotis brandtii
CGAATCTCTTCGTGCAACAGGCCTCTAGTTTTATTAATAAAATTGATAGTTATTAAATATGGTCTTTGAGTGATTTTGATATGAACATTTTTGTTATCTTCATATTTTTGCATTTAAACAGGTCCAGTTGGCCATTTTGCAAGTTAATGTAATTCATGCTAGTTTCTATAAAAATCCCCAAATTTCAGAGGCTTAAGACAATAAAAATGTATTTGTTGCTCATGCAATGTTAAATAAAGTTTGGGCAACTTCCCTCTTTGGCTGTGCTATAAGCAGTGATTTGAAGACAGGAGTTCTGTCCGTTGAATAGCTATCATCTTAACACCATTTATTGGTTTGGGCTATTAAAGAGCTATTCATTGGACAGTCAATTGGATTCTATAATCCAGATTTCCTTGATGTCTAAAATAGCCAGAATGTGGTGTACAGAAATACATTCTCTCTCTCTTGCTCTCTCTCTCGCTCTCTCTCCTTCTAACAGCAACTCTGCTAACAGCATAGTTGAGTTGAGTATATTTATAATAGCTCCACTGTGCTGTGTGCTTTACTTTTATGAATTATCTCAATTGATCTTCACATATTATATGAGGCAGTCATTAATTATGATTCTCATTTTACAGATGAGGAAATGAAACTTGAGTGAGGTAATTTTCTCCAAGTCATACAATGGCAAAGTGGCAGGCTGGGACTGCTAGCTGAGTTCTGATTTCCAAATCCGGGTTCTTAACTACTGTATTGTATCGACCACTTATTTGGAAAGACACTACCAGAGTGAGGAGGAAGAAAACCTGGAGGAGGAACTTCAGGCATTTCCGACTTGCTGTCATAGTGGTTCGAAGCTGAGTCTCTGTTCTCTGATCCTCCCGACAGTCCTGTGGTACCTGAGCTAGTCTGAAGCTGCATGTGGCCCAGGCTAGGGTGTACCACAGGGTGATGCTGTCACTGCTCTGCTCTGCCTCAGAGCTCGCTCTGTTTTCCATGCAGCTTGTGCAATGACCCTGGTGCAGAGCATGCTGTGAAACAGCCTATTCTGTTAGTCTGGGCCACACTTGCTCAGGCTTGTTGTACTGCCATATGTTATTTTTAAATGTTTCCATGTGCCTGCTTCATCTCCCCAACTAGAAGATAAATTGAGACCAAAGCCATGCATTTCCCCCATCACCTCGCACAGTACAAGGCATAGCAGGGGCATCTGAAAACTCTTGCTGATTTAGGTTGGACAGCCCTGATATCACCTCTGTACCTCAGTTTCCTCCTCTCGCATCAGGGGCTTGAGTGGAAAAAGAGCTAAGGACTCACCCACCTCTTCAATTCTGTATGTCATCAGGGATTTCTCTGCAAGGGTACACTGTCAGAACACTTCAGAAATTTTTCCTGCAAAGCCAGAGTCTCCAAATCGTGAGCATTGTCACCTACTCACTAGCTAACCTTTCCAAACACATGACTATAACTGAATTTCCATAAAGAAATTACATTTTAAAGTGACAAAAAGCCATTATTATAAAATGACTGTTAATGAGGCAAAGAGCGTAAACTGATTCTTGCCCAAGTCATTAATCAATTGATGCACTTGAAAGAGGAGCGTCCTTCTGCGTTTTACCAGTCATTTATTCAAATCAAGTAAACATTGTCCACATTGTCCCCTGAGAAAGTACAGGGTGACTTATTAAGAAATTGAGCAGGCCAAATTGCTTAGAGAAATTTCACATCGAAGGATCCTTTCAATAAAGTGTTTTCATGGCATTGGCGGGTTCTGCGGGCTGCACACTCTGGTCACTCCTCTTTGGGCCTCATCCGGTTCTATCTAATGCAGTAATGCAGTGAGGTTCAAGGCAACCTCCCGTTGTTTCACGGGTCAGTTGCTCTCAGACATGGAGACAACACCATTCTAGAGGCAATAGCTTGGTGACAAAGACCCTGACACCTATTTGGACTTTCTTTGAAGTCAAATGGCTTGCCTCCCTTTCTGGTTAGTCAAGTAGGTAGTTACTTGGCAGAATCGAAAGCCTCAAACTCAGGTGTGTTTTGTTTGAATGTGATGGCATCTGGTGGCAGGTCATGCTATTTCAGGCCTATTCTATAG
>NW_005358425.1:4323-4826 GCF_000412655.1 Myotis brandtii
GCCCCCACCACCGTGGCTTTGTCCAGAAGGATGTCCAGAAGATGTCCGGTCTAATTAGGATATTACCCTTTTATTAGTAAAGAGGGGAATAACAGCATTTGCTCCACCAACCACTCAAGATGAATTTAGGATGAAATAAATTGCTGAGTGTGAAAAGGTTCTTTAACTTGTGTCAGGCTCTGCTAACATGGAGTCCTGCCACTGCTGTCTACACTTTCCAGCTGGAAGCCAAAAAATTTTGCTTAGCCAAAAAATCTTAGTGACCTATTTTTTTTTTAACAAAAGGGTGAAGCTGGATGTCTTATATGTGAAAAAGTTTTCCTAGAAGAACAAAGACCACCCCACTCTCATTCCCATGGAAGAGAGAGACAGCATAGGGGGCACAAGACTCCTTCCCAGGAGCACACAGAGACACTCTGTGGGTCTTCTTGCTCTGCGTGAACAGTCTCCCCAGATTGGGGGTGGCAATCTGGCACTCTATCCCCTGGGGAAAATATTAGCCC
>NW_005358426.1:0-900 GCF_000412655.1 Myotis brandtii
TTCAAGGGGCGAGACCTGAGGCAGACCCAGCCTCTAGGATACATTCAAAGAAGAACTGCCCTGGATGTGAGGGCAATCTGGCTGCGACATCTGTCACCCCATTGATCGCCAGGGTTGATTCGGCTGATCTGGCTGGCTAGGCGGGTGTCCCCCTCCTCCCTCACCAATCCATGTGCGTCCCTCCCGAAGCTGCGAGCTCGGTCGAAGAGGACGACCTTCCCCCCTTCCCCCCTGAGGAGAGGACCGGTCTTCGGTCAAGGGTATACGAGTAGCTGCGCTCCCCTGCTAGAACCTCCAAACAAGCTCTCAAGGTCCAAAAGACATTAGCCTTTTTAACTTCAGTGAACATAAAAAAAAAGACTGGTTCTACTATCAGAACACTAATAAAAGAGTCTAGCCTAGCCAGTTTGCTCAGTGGTAGAGCCTTGACCTATGAACCAGGAGGTCATGGTTCGATTCCCTCCAGATCAGGGCACATGCTCATGCCTGGGTTGCAGGCTCAATCCCCAGTGTAGGGCATGCAGGAGGCAGCTGATCAATGGTTCTCTCTCCTCATTGATGTTTCTATCTCTCTTCCTTGTTCCCCCTGAAATAAATAAAAAAAACATGTCTAGTATGCTAAACATAATAAAGAAAAACCAGATAAAGTCACTACAAAGAAAGAAAATTATAGGCCAATATCCCTGATGAACTTAGATGCTAAAATCCTCACCAAAATATTAGCAAATCAGATCCAGCAATACTTTAAAAAGAACATACACTGTGACCAAGTGGGATTTATTTCAGGGATGCAAGGTGAGTACAATATTTGTAAATCAATAAATGTGATGCCTCACATAAACACAATGTAGGATAAAAATCACATTAATATTAACTAGAGGCCCGGTGCACAAAAATTTG
>NW_005358427.1:0-784 GCF_000412655.1 Myotis brandtii
AATCTGCATCCTCTAGACATTAGTAATAGTGGAACATTTTTATCACTAAAAATATAAACATTTACTTTCTGTTTAAGGTTAAAATATTGGGATAATATTGGTTAATAACAATGCATAAGTTTTAGGTGTAAAACTTATAATACATCATCTGTATATTAAATTGTGTGCTCACCACTCAATGTCTAGTTTCCATCCATCACCAAATATTTGACTCCATTTTACTTTCTTTATTTCCCTCCACCCCCAATCTCCTCCTCCACTGGTAACCACCATACTGCTATCTATGAATATGAGTTTGATTTATTTGTTCATTTGTTGATTTCTGTTTTATATTCAACATATGAGTAAAGTCACATGGTTCTTGTTGATTTCCATCTGATTTATTTTACTTAGCAGGGTGCTCTCAAGATCCATCCATGTTGGCACAAATGGCAGTATTTCATAGTTTTAATGTCTGAGAAGTATATGCACCTCATGTTCTTTACCCAATCATCTGTGGACACTAAGGTTGTTCCATGTCTTGGTTATTGTGAATAATGCTGCAATAAGCATAAAGATACATACATATATCTTTATACATATATAAGTGTTTTCAACTTTTTCAGTTGGATACTCTGAAAAGGAATTCCTGGGTGATAAGGTAACCTATTCTTTATATTTTTTATAAATCTCTATACTGTTTTGCATAGAGGCTGCACCACTTTTCATTCCCACAACCTTCACTTTTCTCCACATCATCTCAAAAACATTTCTTTTCTTATTGATAACAGCCATTCTAACAGGT
>NW_005358428.1:0-452 GCF_000412655.1 Myotis brandtii
GGATGCCTGGCCAGCCTGGATGAGGGGCTGAGGGCCGATTTCAGGCTCTCGGGCGACTGAAGCTCCCAGCCTCTTTTTTATTTTTTAAATTCTGGGATTTATTTACCTTCTATGGCTATCACTGTAGCTGAGAGCGGGCTCCAGCTCTGAGGCCCTGGCTGGCTGAAAGCAGGAATCTGGGTTAGTTTACCTTCTATAATTGAAACTCTGTTGCCATCACTGGCGCTCTAAGCTCTGAGGCCCCGGCTGTCTGAAAGCAGGTATCGGGGGTTTGTTTAGCTTCTATAATTGAAACATTGTTGCTTCCGGAGCTCAGAGCTGGGCCGCGGCGGGGAGGGAACCTTGGCTTCCTCCATCAATGGAGCAAGGAAACCTCCTGCTCGCTTCAGCTGCGTGGCTGCGAGTCGCCATCTTTGTTGGCAGTTAATTTACATATCCTGCTGATTAGCCAA
>NW_005358429.1:0-1930 GCF_000412655.1 Myotis brandtii
TCTTAAAGGTCAGTAAATATTAGAAGGATTTACTCTGGGACTATTTGATCAGGAAATAGCTTGAGCCCCCTCTGTCAGGACTAGACAATTGGTGCATAACTCAGGCCCTTGCCATGGGTTCAAGGGTCACCAGCGTTCTGGGATCCTTGTTTGCACTTCTCTGCTACTGAAGACAATGGGCGGCCTCCTGTAAAACTGGTTATTTTCTCTCTCACATCTCTCTCTCTCTCATCAATAAAAACTTATCCTTGAGTGAGGTTTAAATGTTACAATAATGAAAACCCTCCTGTTAGGATTTAATGAGTTTTATTTATCTTTTGTGTCAATCCAATTAGCAAACAGAGATGCCTATGAATCTTCCTCCTGTTCTTAAAATCTCCGCAGCCTTTTATTTCAGTGGTGTTGAGGTCAGTTTCACTGCCCTATTGCATGGTCTTGTATAAGGACTCTCTTGTCTCCCTGAATTTTTCTGGCTCAAGATTTACTTGGACATCATCTACCTGTAATTAGCTGAACCTGTCATCTTACAGTGTCAATCCTCATCATATTTTCAAATTTTCCCATTTCTTTCCTTATGTGGTTATAATCCTCCAAATAAATGTTTCCCACTTTTCTTCCTCTCTTCTGAAGTGGGGTTCACAGCAGGAGACAGCCTGACTTCCCAGATCTTTCCCAGGTTGCCTCTGAGTGGCCTTTGCACCAGATGTGAGAAGACTCGACCTGTGGGAAACTGATGTAGGGTTAAGCCTTGGACTAACCTGTTGGCAAAGTCACAAACAAGTCCCAGCTTAGAGGGCACAGTCCTCTTAGCATAATTAGGCTTGACCTTATAACACTCCCTAGATCTTATCTGGGAAGCTAATAGGCTGAGGGAAGTGCAGGAAGTGTAACTATGGTCAAAACAAGTGAAACTCACAAAAACTGTGTAACTATCACTACCTTGTTTATCTCTCACTATAAAAAGCTTGGTGAGGCCTGAGCACAGTGGAAGTCCTTCCTCTTGAGTTGGACTTATCCGCCTGGTCCCCCAATATTTCCAAATTATCTTGTGTGTTTTCTCTTTCATTTGTGTGTGGCTCCTCTTCCAAACCCGAACCCTGAAGCACGCAGGACGTGGAGGGAAACACTTATGACAGCGACCAAACCATCAAAAGTGTTCTCATTTTATATTCATTTTCACTGCACCTCCGAAGAACAATATCACAGAGAATTAAAAAAATATTCAGTGATAAAAGAATTACTCCAGTAAACATGCACATCCCTGTGATGTCAGCCACCTGCAGGCCTACACTGGACAACCCTGTTGCCAGCCATCCATTACCCAGAGCTCAGGCCAGACATCAGGGTCCTCATTCTTTGTCTCATTTTTGTTGCTGCTTTGCAAACTCTATGTGCCTGGCCTTAAAGTGTCAACAAGCAGAACCTGGGAAATGGAAATAATCTCAGGATGGGAAATAGTAAAGCTTGGGAGGTTTGGGAGTGTGAGATATTTTATGAGTTCAATGGCATCTGGGGGTGTAAAATAGGAAGGCTCTCTATGTGTGGGTTTAGGTTGGGCTGAGGAACACGAGAGGGATTGACCTACGTGTTGAGAAAGCAGCCACTGGAGCTGGTGCAGTGGTATTGGGGTGCCATTCCCCCAGAGCTAGATGGATGGGAGGGGTGAGAAACAGGGTTCAAAGGAAGAATAAGGTCTGGAAGGCTTAGATTAGTGCCCTGACATTGGGACAAGTGGGGCACCAGATGTACAGGCTGACAGGGTAGATGGTGCAGAAACGAGGGGACAAGAAAGAGAAGGAGACAGAATTCAGATTGGGGGTTTTGAGAGATAGGAACTGAGGGATCAGAGCAACCTCTCATTGGGTACAGAGTTTTATTTTGGGGATGAATATATTTTAGTACTAGGTAACATGGTGGCTGAACAACATGT
>NW_005358430.1:0-537 GCF_000412655.1 Myotis brandtii
CGAGCTCAAAAGGTTCGCCATCACTGCACTAGACCTATGTTTCGGTCAGGTCGGCATAAACCTCTCTGGTGCCGCGGAACCCAGGCCTTAGCTTCTGTGCCGTGAGATGGGGAAGGTTGAGGGTGTGGTCTGTGGGGAGGCTGATGAGGGAACTTCCACCTTCAGGTTTAATCGCTGCATGGAGCGGCCGCTGGTGCTGGGCCTCACGCAGTTCGGCTCACGTAATCTCCGCAGTCGTGGGAGGAGGGGCTTAGCCACGCGGGTTCTAGCCATGGGGGAGGGGGGGTCTGGGGAGATCGAGGGATTCACCCACACATGCGGCCGATGAAGGAGGGATGAGCCTGCATCCCCAGACAGAGATGCTTTTGAGAGGGACAGGGTCTGGGTCGGTCGGCGAGAACTGGGCCCCCCCCAGGGACCTATCGCAGTCACAGCGCGCCCAGTCGAAGTACATGACCATCTGCCCAGACGAGAGACGTGAGCGAAGGCCGGAACCAGCGGAGCCCGGCCAGTGTGGCTCAGTGGTTGAGCGTCGAC
>NW_005358431.1:0-529 GCF_000412655.1 Myotis brandtii
GCAACTGAAATATTCCCGAAGGTTCTCTACTGCCACAAAAGCGTGTGGGGCCAGTCCTTTTCAGGTCTCTGTCCTACCATCCTGGGTTTGGTTTGTCTCTAACCCTTGGTTATAAGGCTTATGTCCAACTAGTCTTCATTTGATTGTTCAGGTTGCTTGTTCTATCATTTAGCTGTCATTCACCTTTGGTCCTGGGAGGAGATGAGTGTACCTTCCACCTACTTCTAGCCATCGTGCATCCCCTACCATCTGTGTATCTTCTGTGGTGAGGTGACTGTCCAGGTCTCATGCCCATTTTAAAATTATTTTTTTCTTTATTTCCTAATTTTTGAAGATTAAGAGTTGTTGTTGTTTTTATAATATATTTAGAATCCACTTCTTTGCCATATATTTTCTTGAAAACACTTACCCAGAATCTGTGGCTCACATACAAATTGGTGAGAAGACTGATATTCAAAGAAAAGTCCTGCTCTGGATTTTCTAATGTTCCCCCGTCATCAGAGACTTTAACATTTTAAAAAACTAAATA
>NW_005358432.1:0-915 GCF_000412655.1 Myotis brandtii
TTATTTAATGTAATTATTTCTTTTAAAAGTTTAAACTCTTACTTATTTTTTATAAAAAGGTAATGTGTTAACATGATTGTTAATTTAAAAAGTAAAAAGCGTATATTATTCTATCCTGTAGACATCTAGTTTCCTCCCCAGTGGCAAGTAATATTAACAATTTCTTAAGTATCTTTTCTGAGAGTTTATGTACATATACATAAGTATATTCTGTTCTTCCCTCTGTTTTACACAAATGCTTTCACATTGGTCTGCACCTGCACCCTAATGTATTTTGAGGATCTTTCCTTTTTAAAAAAAAATATGTTTTCATTTATTTTTAGAGAGATAGAAACATTGTTTGATCTGTTGCTTCCTGCACGCCCCCTACTGGGGATCGAAACCACAACCTGGGTATGTGCCCTGACTGGGAATCGAACCCTGACCTCCTGGTTCATAGGTCAACTCTCAACCACTGAGCTACACCAGCCAGGCTGCTGTAATTATTTATTTACCTGTTTCTCTCCCAGGCCCCATCCCCTCAATAGAATATGAGCCCATAGGTCCTACAAAAATAGATGATGGACTGGAGAACTGTGGCTGGACAATCTCTTGCCTATTCTGTTGTCTTTCACATCACTCTCCTTTACCATCACCTGTGTTGTCTCTTTTTCAGGACTCACCCCATTCCATTACCCACCAGGCTCAGCAAGGCAAATTCCAACACAAAGACAGTTTCCTTCCTAGGAATTCTGGTGCCAGCTGTTAGATAATAAATTATTTAGGCCTTGTACTCTATCTTGATTAAAAACATGTCTTGTTTTCACTATTGTAGAACCAATAAGAGATTATGACTCACCCTGGCTGGTGTGGTTCAGTGATTAGAGCATTGGCCTGTGCACCAAAGGGTCCCAGGTTCGATTCCTGGTCAAGGGC
>NW_005358433.1:0-897 GCF_000412655.1 Myotis brandtii
GCATTCTTCCTACGAATCCTTACAGTCTGATCTTCTGCTTCTATGCCTACTGATGAAATAAAAGGAACTTTTATTTTTCCATGACTTGCCCTATGTTTTACTTTGTCAACTTTTTTAAAAGCCTTCAGAGATTATAATCTTTATATTTTGGTTTTGGAGAATTGTACTCTACGCTATATTTCCCTGGTATTATATTATATGACCCTTCACCTTAGTGTTGTGTCATTTAGAATAAGTCAGTTGGCAATAGTAAAATCTTTGTAAAAAAAATATCAAAGCAATTACTAGACTTCATCCTCCACAATTTGGTTTTGAATTTAAGGGTCACCTCTGTGTTTGGACATGTCATTTTTTAACTGCAAAATTTTATGTACAACAGGCATCTTAAACAGTATAATGCGTTTCATGCTCCACTGTAAATTCCCAATAGCTGCTAAGTCTAAATATAGTCACAGGACTTAGTGAAGTTTATCCAGAGGAAGTCTAGGGAGATTTTGACCTCAATATTTCAGTGAAGATTTAATACACAAGCTGTTTCTTACCAGCAATTTAGTCAGGGAGCTAATAGGATATAACTCCCATTAGAAACAAACAACTCTCTCTGTAAACCTTATCTCATATATACCTTCATTAGAAGAAAACATTCCTATATTTTTAAGTAATCAAAGCAAATAAAGAGACAACAATTTTAACCCTTTATTTTCATGTATACGTATGTGTATATATACAGACATTTCATAACTTACAATTTTTTAAATGTGTATATACACTTGAGGCCCGTAGCACTAAGAGCTTCGTGCAATAGGCCTTCCCTTCAGTCTTCGCTGCTCCGGCTGGCCGGAGTCTTCAGTCTTCACTCTGCCGCTTCGTGCCTATGTATGCAAATTAACTGCCATC
>NW_005358434.1:0-3039 GCF_000412655.1 Myotis brandtii
CATGCTTGGCCATCTGACTAGTCTAGTCTGAAATTTCAGGGCATTGGCTCCTATCTGGTAACAAATAGGATGAGAATGATGATTCAGGGAACAAAGAGACAAGACTTTTATATTATTGTCCCTTTTCAAAAAATATTTGGTGCTCTCTTTCTCACCCACAAATTGCCTTCAAAATAAAGATACAATTTCTAAGCCTGGGAGTCGGGGTGTTTTAAAGCTGGTCCATGCTACTTGTGAATATTGTCTTGTCCTGGTCACTCTCAGCCACCCTGTGCTACAAGCAGGAGTCCCCTACACACTTTCTTGAACCCATCATACCCTTCTCTGTTCTGGAGCACAACCTGCTCATGTTGGCTGCTGCCTGAAGCACTCTGCCCTCCCCGTTCTCCACTTCTTGAGGATAGTGGTTATATATTCCTTGTTTTGTCCACAGAGATGAGCAGAGAGTCAGATATAGAGAAATCCCATAGTTTCATAGCTGTGATAGACTTTTAGAGAGATGAGATAGACTTAAAGATATTAGAGAAAATGTATTTTAAGTCTTAAACAGATGAAATCATATCAAAGTGAATAAAATAAAGAATGTAAGTTCTTCTTCTCCATGGACATACCATAAGGTTGACCAGTGTTTTTCCTCCCAGATATTAGTCTGGCTGCAGAGAACTAAACTTTCTTTCTCCCCAAAGATGGCATTACATTATGTACTCTGTTCTGCAACTGTAAAAGTTGATCTTTCACTTACTGTTTCCTGAACCTTCTTCCATGTCAGGACAGATAGATGACTTTAAAAAAATCAGTTGGAGAAAAGCCTTAAGCATGTTTCTCCCAGAAGAGGCCCTGCCACCTGTACAAGAGCTGCCAGTAAAACGGAGGGAATTGAGCAAAGTAGGATCCAGGGCATTTCTCAATATCAGTCATCTTCCTTGGCACCTTCCCGATCACTATGGACCTGCTCCTACAGAGGGACACTCCTAGCCCAGCGCCTCTGTAGGGAGGATCACCTGTAGAAAAGAGAACCAGAGTCAGGATTGGGGTCCCGCTACCTGAAGAAGGAAAATTCCTAGTCAGTGAACACAGCCATGGGCAGAAGAATGGCATCCTTCTCACCATCATTCCCTTTCCCTTCCTTCCTTCCATAGGCTCAGTGGTTTGTCTTTTGAGAGTTACTTCATAATTACTGTTCCTTTATCCAACCCCGCTCTGTCAGCATCTCTTATCTCTCCCACTTCCAGAGACCTTGCCCTTCATCCTCTCCACCCGCCCGATGTTCTCTTGGTCCCGAGGATAATTGGGAAACCATTGGGATCACAAGAACATGATTCAGCTCTCCCGTGACCTGATGACGAACTTTACCTGCTCCCTCAGGTTGGAGTCCCAGGTCAGAGTAGGGAGCTGCTCTGAATGTCCCTGATGCGCAGCCAGGATGCAACCCACCTGCTGAGAGCAGCCAGTCCCAGGAGACAGGACACTACAGGTTGCGCAAGGGAGCATCATGAGGCCAGGAGCCCAGCCAGGGAAAAACTAACGCCCCAAACCGAACCTCCAACCCGGCGCCCCGTTATTTCCATTCTAAAACGTACCGCTCACTCCTGTAACGGAAATCAGCCCACTCCAGCGCCAGTGCGCCTCTCCATCCTGAAGTTGCCCCTAATTGCACCCATTCTCCTCCCCACGCCACTCAAGGGCCTCCGTGTCTTCTCAGCACTCTCTGCCTTCAGACTCGGGCTTAAGGGCTTTCGTTTCTGCTGGAACCAAACAGATGCCCTTGCGCGTAGCTAGGCGTTTGTCTGCACAACAACCCGGCGGTGCTTTCCTCCGAGCCCGGGAGGCTCCAACCCAGTCCCGAGGGGGCAGGGCGGTCCCTGCACGGGAAGGCCCGCTTCTGGGCGCCTGGGCTGGTGCCTACGGGTTGTGGGAGGAGGGAGAGGCGATTGGGCCGGGCGCCACCTCTTCCCCCGCCCTCCCAGGCCCCTGCAACCGCCCCCGGGAATGTCGGGACTCCTCCCAGGCCCCCGCACTTGAAAGGCAGGGTCTGGACCCTGCCCTGGCCCCAAGCACCGGGTCCAAGGTTCTGTGTCTCAGTCCCCCGCGGAGCCGACCGCTGGCGCGATGGTGGCCGTCTGGCTGGTGCACGTCTGGCAGAAGCTGCTCCTCTGGGGCGCGCTCAGCGCCGTCTCCCTGGCGGGCGCCACCCTCATCCTGAGCTTCCTGCAGATGATGGCGACCTACGCGCATAACTGGCTGCAAATGAGGCCCATGCCCACCATTCCCTGGGCTTACCCCTTCGTGGGACACGCGCTAATCCTGGAGCGAGGAGGGAAAGGTAAGGGACTGAGCGCCCGGGACAGCTGCATCCCCGCCACGGGCTGTTGGGCCCCTTGCAGGGAACTGCCCGCTTACCCGCCTGGAGCAGCAGGACTGGAAATGCAGGCTGCTGGGTGAGGGGCGACTCTATCACCCTCTGGATAATGGGTTCCTGATTGCTCCAGTTTTCATTACACATAAGTGCAGTGTTTCTAAACTCCGGTCCTTCTGCCTTTTCTCTTCTTATTTTCCCAACTGCTGGCTGCTGCTATCTGAAAACACTGCCTGTAGCCCTAGCCGTCTTGGCTCAGTGGATGGAGCTTCAGCCTGAGGACTGAAGAGTCACTGGTTTGATTCCCTTCAAGGGCAACTGCCTGGGTTTCAGGCTCCATCCCAGTGGGGGGCGTGCAGGAGGCAGCTGATTAATGATTCTCTCTCATCACTGATGTCTCCATCTCTCCCTCTCCCTTCCTCTCCGAAATCAATAAAAATATATTTAATAAGAAAAAACAGCAACAACAAAAAACATCTCCTGTTTTTCTTCTGTCTTTACTGTTAAAGTCCTAAAGGCAGACACAACTTATAACTTCCTCTCTCTCTCTCTCTCTCTCCAAAAAAAAGGGACAACAAATGCTCTCTCTCCTTGCACTCTCTCCAAAATAAGGAACAAGAAATGCACTTGAGACCAGAGCCTCTTTCTGCAGAAATCACAAGACTTGACCACAACTTTATTCC
>NW_005358435.1:0-1868 GCF_000412655.1 Myotis brandtii
CTCATGTCTGAAGGAGCTGGCTCCACACCAGACGCCAGGAAAATGTTATCTTTCCAAAACATCTTCCCAGGAATGAATGAATTGGCCTCGTGCTCTGAAAGTGGCAGTCCCTGGAAACTTTAATGAGTGGGGATGGTGAGTTCACTGCTCCTCAACTTAGAAACCGAGCACCATCGTTTTGCCGGAGCAAAACATACTCCGCTCTTCTGGGTGTCTCTTGTGTACTTGCCACGGATAGGGTTGCGTTTTCGTTTTCATTTAGTTGCTGGAACTGAACAAATACTGAAAATCCAAGCACATTCCAGAAATGTTGTTGGCGATGTGGAATAGAAATTAGAATGGCTATGTTACCATTTTTGTGTGTGTGTTTTTCTCTGCAAAAACTTCGCGGCCCTGAGTTTTTTTGCAGAGAAACTTCCTTTAGGCATTCGTGAGTGGTGGCCTGTCTGAGGCACCGGGCCTCTCACAGCTCACAGGCCGCGATGCAGAGTTAATGTCTAGTGGGCAAACGGGAAATATTTCACTTTCTAGTGAGGAATTTAAAACAGGAATATAAACATGAGTTAAATTACTGATACCAAAGATAAACGCAAAAGCTGAGAGATAAATGAAAAAAAGCAAAATATTTTCTCAAGAAAATAAAGAAGCATTACAAAAATTGGCTATAAATCAGTTTACAAAACTCACAGCTCTAGTAAAAACTGTATAAGCCAAATTTTAAGAGTAAGTATGGTACAATATTTGAGGCAAAAAGTGAAACTGTATTTTGCCAAAATATGTATCTTCATGCAACATCTAATATCCCCTCCTGGCATCAAGAAAGGGGGATTTAATCCTAAATTATGGTGTAAATCTGACTCAAATTGTGTTCATTAAAATGTGCAGATGCAATCATACATTCTAAATAAGGAACAACTTTTTCCAAAGCCCTTGCCTGGAAGGAAATCAGAAAACTATCCAAATAAAAGTGAAATTCTCATGTCTATATATGCAAATAAGCTCCTAATTTAGCTTAAATCCTTCTGGGTTTCCACTGGACTTTCCTTGGCTGCTGAAAGCCAACTTTTTGGGGGAGTCTTTTTTTTTAGAATAGACTCTGGTCCAGGATTTATGAGTTGACACCTGGCAACCTTAAGAAAGGCCCAGCAAGAGAACCATTGGCAAGCAGATCAAGTTGATTTATAGAGGTATCACCGTACAACCTGATCGCTTTATTATCTGAGCAATTTTCCCTCCAGCCCTGCCTCAAAGCCAGAATAATTCCGACCAGAATCAGTGAATCAGACTGTTCATTACTTACCTAAGGCCATTTCTCTTTCTCCACCTGTCTTCCCTTGATCTTAGGCAAGGTTGGTAACTACTACATCCCCAAAGTATTTGATCATGATTAGTCTAAACCAATAATTCCATATTCTTCCCCAGTAATCAGTGTAGGAGTAAAATGTTACCAACTTTTGGCCAATGAAATGGCTCCTGAGGTAGGGAATTAAAGTACAGAAGTTCAATTGGAGCAAAATCTTTTGCTGTGATCTTCCTTCCTTCTTAGGACCCTGGGTGGAGGATGTAATGCCTGGACCTGTGGCAGCTACTTTATATCCATGAGGTAGCAAATAAAAGCCAGCATGCCAAGGGTGTCATAGCCAAAGGATAGAAAGAGCTCAGGTTCTCAGAGAAATTGTGGAGCCACTAAACCAGGGGTGGGCAAACTTTTTGACTCGAGGGCCACAATGGGTTCTTAAACTGGACCGGAGGGCCGGAACAAAAGCATGGATGGACTGTTTGCGTGAATTAATATAAATTCAAAGTAAACATCATTACAAAAAAGGGTACGGTTTTTTTTTTTTTTAGTTTTATTCATTTCAAACGGG